>NC_057795.1:543572476-543657533 GCF_018294505.1 Triticum aestivum
GTAGGACTCCTCATGGGGCGCGCCAAGGGTGGCCGGCCCCCTCCCCCTCCTCCACTCCTTTATATATAGGGAGGGAGGCACCCCCTAGACACACAACAATTGATCCTTGAGATCTCTTAGCCGTGTGGGTGCCCCCTCCACAATAGTTCACCTCGATAATATCGTAGTGGTGCTTAGGCGAAGCCCTGCGTCGGTAGAACATCATCATCGTCACCACGCCATCGTGCTAACGGAACTCTCCCTCAAATCTCGGCTAGATCGGAGTTCGAGGGATGTCATCGAGCTGAACGTGTGTGAGGGAGTCCTGGATTAGGGGGTGTCCGGATGGCCGGACTAAGACCTTTGGCCGGACTCCCGGACTATGAAGATACAAGATTGAAGACTCCGTCCCATGTCCGGATGGGACTTTCCTTGGCATGGAAGGCAAGCTTGGCGATACGATATGAAGATCTCCTCCCATTGTAACCGACTCTGTGTAACCCTAGCCCTCTCTGGTGTCTATATAAACCGGAGAGTTTTAGTCCGTAGGACGAACAACAATCATACCATAGGCTAGATTCTAGGGTTTAGCCACTAAAATCTCGTGGTAGATCTACCCTTGTACTACCCATATCATCAATATTAATCAAGCAGGAGTAGGGTTTTACCTCCATCGAGAGGGCCCGAACCTGGGTAAAAACATCGTGTCCCTTGTCTCCTGTTACCATCCGCCTAGACGCACAAGTCGGGACACCCTACCCGAGATCCGCCAGTTTTGAAACCGACATTGGTGCTTTCATTGAGAGTTCCTCTGTGTCGTCGCCTTTTAGGCCCGATGGCTTCTTCGCTCATCAATCGCGATGTGGTCCGGGATGAGACTTTTCTTCCCGGACAGATCTTCGTATTCGGCGGCTTCGCACTGTGGGCCGACTCGTTCGGCCATTTGGAGCAGATCGAAAGCTACGCCCCTGGCCATCAGGTCAGGTTTGGAAGCTTAAACTACACGGCCGACATCCGCGGGGACTTGATCTTCGACGGATTCGAGACGCAACCGGGTGCGCCACACTGTCATGATGGGCAGATTTAGCTCTGTCATCGGACAATGCCCAGAGCGTCGCTCAGGTGTCCGCTCCAACCATTAGCTCGGAGCCCACTACGCCAGTTGGGGACTGACGGTTAGACACCACCCCGGAAACTACAATCTCTACGGCGATAGAACCGGATACCAGCCTAATCCCTCGCAAGGCCCATGACTCCAAGGTGCCGGACTCCGATCCGGACTCTGTAAATCCCGCACCTCTCCCGGTTAAGCCCGATTGGGCTCCGGTCATGGAGTTCACCGCCGCTGATGTCTTTCAGCACTCACCTTTCGGCAACATCCTGAATTCGTTAAAGTTTCTCTCTTTTTCAGGAGAGCCCTAGCCGGACTACGGCCAACACGGTTGGGACGCGGAGGACGAAAAAATTTGTAGCCCACCCACCACCCACTTCGTAGCCACTGTCGACGATTTAACCGACATGCTAGACTTCGACTCCGAAGACATCGATGGCATGGACGCCGATGAAGGAGACGATCAAGAACCAGTGCCTATAGGGCTCCGGAAAACCACCTCATCATACGATGTATACATGGTGGACACACGCAACAGAAATGACAACGAGGACCAAAAGGATGCGGCCAGAGATCGCTCCCCCGAAAAACAATCAAAGCGGCGGCGTAAGCGCAAGGCCAAGCCCCACCTCGACAAAAACCCAGCCATAGAGAAGGGTGACTCAATGGACGATGAACATGCCGTCGAGCATCCGTCCAAGCAGGGCGGACAATCCAAACAACCAATCCCCAAGAAGGATAATAGCCAGGACGACCTCACACCAAACAAATTGCTGGAACATCAGAACCTCCACCAAAGGCTTGTCGCCACTGCATGTAGTCTGACAAAGCAGAAGCGGAGGCTCAAGACAACGGAGGATGCGCTCAGGATCAGATGGGGCAAAGTACTCAATACCGCACACAAGTACGGCAGTAGTCGCCACACAAAGAGCTACCCGAAGCAGAAATTACTACCAGAATTTGACAAAGAGGCCATAAAGCCCCCACAGTCAAAAAATAAGGAAGCCACAAGGTCGGATAGACGACCCTACTATCAATCTCACGTGTCAAAGGACGCCGCACTAAATATAGCGCGTGATCCGTCCAAGAATCCGAATCAGAAAACTGGCCCTACAAGATCCATCTATAGGCCAAGAAAGCAAGCTCCAATGAGTGATGCAACGCAAAAAATACCCGAAAAGCGTGGCATGCCTAAATACAAGGGCACCGCACACCCCCTATGTTTTACCGATGAGGTGCTGGATCATGAATTCCCAGCCGGATTCAAGCCAGTGAACATAGAACCATACGACGGAACAACAGACCCTGGAGTCTGGATCGAGGACTACATCCTCCACATACACATGGCCAGAGGAGACTACCTCCACGCCATAAAATACCTATCCCTTAAGCTCAAAGGGCTAGCCCGGCATTGGCTTAAAAGCCTTCCCGAAACACCATGGGAAGTTGGGCAGTGCTTGAGGATGCTTTCTGAGCAAATTTTCAAGGGACCTATGTCCGGCCCCTGGATGCAGATGATCTGAGTCATATAACTCAGCAGCCCGGAGAGTCAGCACGGAAGCTCTGGAACAGATTCCTTATCAAAAAGAATCAGATAGTCGACTGTCCGGACGCAGAGGCCCTAGCAGCTTTCAAACATAGCTTCCGAGACGAATGGCTCACCAGACACCTCGCCCAAGAAAAGCCGCAAATAATGGCCGCGTTAACAAGCCTCATGACCCGCTTCTGTGCCCGAGAGGATATCTGGTTGGCAAGAAGCAGCACCAGCGACCCGAATACGTCCGAACTCAGAGATCGGAACGGCAAGCCGCGCCGTAACAAAGAACCGCGCCTGATAAAGGACAACAGCCCGATGAGCACGGCCGTAAACGCCGGATTCAAAAGCTCTCGGCAAAATCAGAAAAAGATGCCCCCCAAAGACGATAGGGACGAGCTATCCAACCTCAACAAAATTTTGGACAAAATATGTCAAATCCACAGCACTCCGGGGAGACCTGCAAACCAGACCCATAGAGATTGTTGGGTCTTTAAGCAGTCCGGCAAGCTCAACGCCGAACACAAGGGGCTCAACACACCAAGCGAAGATGACAATGCACCCCACGAGCAGATCACCGGAGAACAAAAGAAGTTCCCACAAGAAGTCAAGACAGTAAATCTACTTCATGTGACGAAGGGGAAGAATAGAACGACACCTACAACGACACGCGCCATATAGCAAGCCCCGGAGGAGCAACCCCACTGGTTGTTACAACCAATCACCTTTGATCATCTGGATTACTCTAGAGGAGACCAGAACGCAGGCTGGACTGCCTTGGTCTTAAATCCAATCATTAACGGACTCCAATTTACAAACACCCTTATGGACGGCGGCAGCGACTTGAACCTGTTATATCAGGACACAGTTCGCAAACTCGGGGTAAACCCAGTCGCAATCCACCTCGGCAACACTTCCTTTCAAGGAGTAACGCCAGGTTCGGATACCCCAAGTATGGGTTCCCTTACGTTAGAAGTCACGTTCGGATCACCCGACAACTTCCGAAGCGAAAAGCTAACATTCCACATCGCCCCATTCGTAAGTCGCTATCAAGCGCTACTGGGACGTGAAGCTTTCGCCCGCTTTAACGCAATACCGCACTACGCATCCCTCACACTTAAAATGCCCGGTCCAAAGGGCATCATCTCATTACAAGGGAACATAAATTGACCCCAAAGTACGGGCAGGGGTGCGGTTGCCTAGACAGCCGCCCAAAATCCAGCCCTACTATCCCGGACACGCCTCGACGAGTCCGGCGTCAATATGCTTAAATTACCGCATACCCTCGTGCAAGGGGCTCCGTGTGCTCACACCCGGAGACAATACGGCCCAACTCTTGCTCCAACTATATTTTGTTTATTTCGATATAGATTTCTCGCACGCTTATTTTTTACTAAGTTCCTCTCTTTCGCAGACGAGCATCGTGATACGCACGTCCAGGATACGGCACGACGGAGACATAGGCGCAGACGTGCAGCAGGGACCCGTTCCAAGGATTCTTTTTAGATTAAGACCCTGCGTAAACCTTTTTTACTGTCTCTTGTTGATAACATCCCCTGGTTTTCTCTATAGCCGAGGAGGAGGCTGGCGTCTTGGCATGTGGCCACGTCAGAATTTTTTGCACATGCCTGGACACTAGGGGCTTTTTACCAAGGGCTCTATTTCGGCCCGTCTTCATAAAGACCGAACACCTTAGGGAGTGTTCGGCGTCGCGAGTTTGGCCCTATATGCATCAGCTCCGAATCATGTCTTTGGTCAAATGTTGGGTTTGCCCGGCTCCTGTGTTTTGCTGCCTTACGTTCCGTTATATCGGCTAACACAGCACCAGGAGAACTACTGCGATTGTGCCCCGATTCGGCCGGGTGAGCACCTCAATAGAGAAAGTCAAAAACTGACTGTCATGATATAGCGAGAGACTGGTCAACCACTCGATGACTTTCGGAATCTTTAGGATTCCCCCGCATTAACGAAGGGCCGCTTCCCGGTTAGGCACACTCGCGCCCTGAATCCGGGCGAGCGCGGTGCCCCTAGGGGCTATTCAGTAGTCACACTGTCAAACTCCTATGGCTAAGTGAAAGTGATAAAGCATTATAGTCCGGTTGCCTAGTTCGCCGCGCCACCACCTCCTTTATAGGACCAAGACGTTGGATTAAGTGTGAATAGACGCCTTTTTGCGAACACCCCCGCATTCTATGCGTGGGGGCTGAAGCCAACGACTGCCATCTTTCAGGTTATATACAAATATATACATTAAACAGCCGCACAGGAGGCACCATGATTCTTGCAAGCACAAGTATAAAAAAATCTTTTTTCATAAAAACACAACTCGTCTTACAAATACTATAAGCTATTCGAACACAGCATCCTTCGAGCACTGCGACTCTATTATACGAGCGCCAGGAAGAACTTCCTCAAAATAGTGCTTGGCAGGTACTCGGCTTTCGTCCGAATCTTGGGACGCAACAATACTGGCCTTCATATCTGCCCAGTATGTCTTGACACGGGCAAGAGCCATCTGTGCGCCCTCTATGCACGCCGACCTCTTCATTGCATCAGCATGCGACACCGAACCAAGAAATTGCTGCACCAAGCCAAAATAACTCTTCAGCTCTGGCTTCTCCGGCCACAGATGACTCGCCACAAATTTCATGGCGAGTCCGGATAATCTGTTCAGCTCCGCCCAGGCGGCTAAACGGTCGGAGATTGATAGTGGGCGCGCTGGATTGTGGTACTGCAACCAAAAAAGCTCTTCCAATTTATGTTCACCTCGGCTGCGGAAGTGTTCGGTCGCGTCCGCCGCACTTGCGGCCGAATCCAAATAGGCGTTGTCCGAACTCCACTGCAAGTCTAATGGAGCATACTTGGGGTCTCCGAACTTCATCCGCAGCATATAAGGCTTTCCAGCGTGATATCTCCGGCCTGACGCAGCTCCTCCTTCATCGCTCTCATCGCAGAGCGAGTATCCTTGGCTTCGGCAGTGACCTTTTCAAGATCTTTCTGAGCGGCCCTATCTTCTTGTTCAAGCAATCTATAGCGGTCGGTAGCATCCCTCAATTCTATGGCCATCTCGGCCATTTCCTTCTTGCTCTGGCAGTGAGCAGCCTGTTCGGCTTTTAGCTCTTCAGCCGCTTTAACGGCAGCCGCATCACTTTTCCTTGCTTGCTCCTTGGCTCGGGCAAGTTCCGCCCGAAGGTTCTCCACGGCAGCAGCACCATCTACATCAGGTATATATATATAAGGCCCGAGCATCAAGCTCCCCTTACTGGGTGTCTTTTGAGCATACCTTAAGCCTCACTAGCTGCTTATTTACAAGCACGATGTCGGCATCTGCTACGTCAAGTTGCCGCTTTAGTTCGGTAGATTCATCAGTCCGACTAGCCACCGAACGCCTCGCTACCTTCATGGAATAGGCGACATATTATACCTGGGATTATGATCCTCTGTGCGCCGTCACTCGTGACGACACATAGAGTCTCAAGGGCTACTATTCATACAGGGCACATTTAATATGCGGCTCTACCAAAAGGTACACCTTTTTACATACCTCAAAACCTATTAGTAAACTCCTGGCAGCTTCGTACAATCCGCTTTCTGCGGATGAAATCCTTCCAATCACCGTATCCATTAACATACGGTGTTCTTCTGAGATGGACGCCCTACCAAGCAGATCCTTCAGCACCTCCGCCGGCGCGCAAGAGGGTGCCAGACTAGTCTGATGACCTTTCCCAGGATTCAGACTTGAAAAAGCCCTCCGGGACGATACCTCGGGGTCGCCAGCCTCGTAAGACGGTGGAACAAGGGGAGGCGTTTCGCTCTCTATCATCTCTGGACGAAGATCCCCTGAAGATGAGCTCTGTTGAGAAGGGTTGAGATCCGAACTGCAAGATAATGCTTCTATTATTTTCCTCAGGAATAAAACATGAATGTGATTCATTATGGAACCCCTACCCTCACTTACGCCTCGGGGGAGAGCGGGTCCCCTTGAGGGGGCGATTCGGCTGAAGCGTCCACCGGTGCCGAACCCTCTGATGAAGATTTATTTCCCTGTTTTGAGGTTATCACCTCCGGGTCTTCAGAGGCAGTCCTTTTCTTTCCCTGGCCGGGAGAATTTTCGATTCTTCCCTTCCTGATGGCCTCCTTCGTGGAGGCGGTAGCTCCTTGGTCCCCCCTTCATCTTCCGCCAACGGCGCGGTCTCCACCATCCTGGTCAGCATGGGATTCGGCACGTTCTCGGGCAAGGTGGCTGGACACCTGATAAGCTTAGCCTTTGCTATCCACTCCTGTTCAAAGGACAACTCTGCTAAAGGGTAGATTTGATAAAAAATGGATGGTATGCGCAAATACGGAGCTACTTACTTTAGCATATGGGCGGTTGCAGCTCAGACCAGCATCCTCGGACAAATCCGGACACCTTGCTTGTGATCCAAAGAATAATTTGTACATCTCCATGGGTGTCATTCCCATGAAGTGTTGTAGGACCCATGGTCCCTCAGGATTGAACTCCCACAGGCGGAGAGGTTGACGTTTGCAGGGTAGTGTGCGGCGAATCACCATGACTTGTGCCACCACGGTCAGATTGATATCTCTTTCTAGCAGATCTTGAATACGGCCCTGCAGCAAGGGCACGTCTTTTGGCGGCCCCCAGATAAGTCCTTCATTAACCCATGATGCCAGCCATGGTGGCGGACCCAAGCAAAAAGTAGGCGGTGCCACCCATGTTATGCCCCTAGGGGCTGTGATGTAAAACCAGTCCCGTTGCCATAAGCCGAGCTCCTCTTGAAAAGAGCCTTCGGGCCATGGAGCGTCGTCCATCTTGCTTATTATAGCCCCTCCGCACTCAGCATGCTGCCCCTCGATCATTTTCGGTTCCACTTTGAAAGTTTTTAGCCACAATCCGAAGTGAGGGGTGATATGGAGGAAGGCCTCGCACACGATAATGAATGATGAGATCTGGAGGATGGACTCCGAAGCTAGGTCGTGGAACTCCAGCCCGTAGTAATACATAAGCCCCCTCACAAAGGGGTCGATTGGGAAGCCTAGCCCCCGAAGGAAGTGAGATGCGAACACCATGCTTTCACCGAGCTGGGGAGAGGGAACCGCTTGCCCTTGAGTAGGCAATCTATGCGAGATTTTGCTGGTTAGGTACCTGGCATCTCTTAGCTTTCGCACATCTTCTTCCGTAATGGAGGAAGGCATCCAGCGGCCTTGTAGGTCGAAGCCGGGCATCTTCGAAGGTCCGAAATGCCTAGAACTAGAGCTTTGGGTGTTGGAACTCGAAGCGAGGGGAGGATTTGATTGGTTTGAGAAGAAGGGATCCGGGCCTTGTTTCCTTTATAAAGGAGGTGAATACCAAGAGCCCTCCCCGTAACCGTTTGAGACTCGCTTTCAATTAGGGAGTCATACCTAAGTCGCGGTTGGGTTACCCACACCCGTATTGACGAGAATCCCGGAATAAGGAGACACGATCTTTGCTTTGACAATACGTGCCAAGGAAACCACCTCGCTAAACGCGCTGAGGTGGAACAATAAAATGAATAAAGGGCCTGGCTGTGGCATGATGTCACGCCACGAAATACGTCAGCAGATCCGATTGATACAAATATTATTCTCTCTACGAAGGAATGTGGAACTTATTTTGCAGAGCCGGACACTACCCTGGTGTTCAACATCTTCTATGAAATATTCGGAGGAGGAACCCGCCTTGCAATGCCGAAGAAAACTTGTGCGCCGGACTCGTCGTCATTGAAGCCTGGTTCAGGGGCTACTGAGGGATTCCTGGATTAGGGGGTGTCCGAATGGCCGGACTAAGACCTTTGGCCGGACTCTCGGACTATGAAGATACAAGATTGAAGACTCCGTCCCGTGTCCGGATGGGGCTTTCCTTGGCGTGGAAGGCAAGCTTGGTGATACGATATGAAGATCTCCTCCCATTGTAACCGACTCTGTGTAACCCTAGCCCTCTCTGGTGTCTATATAAACCGGAGAGTTTTAGTCCGTAGGACGAACAACAATCATACCATAGGCTAGATTCTAGGGTTTAGCCACTCCGATCTCGTGGTAGATCTACTCTTGTACTACCCATATCATCAATATAAATCAAGCAAGAGTAGGGTTTTACCTCCATCGAGAGGGCCCGAACCTGGGTAAAAACATCGTGTCCCTTGTTTCCTGTTACCATCCGCCTAGACGCACAGTTCGGGACCCCCTACCCGAGATCCGCCGGTTTTGACACCGACAGTGTGCAAGAACTCGGAGGTGCCGTGCATTCGGTACTTGATCGGTTGGATCGTGAAGACGTACGACTACATCAACCATGTTATGCTAACGCTTCCGCCTTCAGTCTATGAGGGTACGTGGACACACTCCCCCCTCTCGTTGCTATGCATCACCATGATCTTTCGTGTGTGTAGGATTTTTTTTTGAAATTACTATGTTACCCAACAGTGGCATCAGAGCCAGGTTTTATGCGTTGATGTTATATGCACGAGTAGAACACAAGTGAGTTGTGGGCGATACAAGTCATACTGCTTACCAGCATGTCATACTTTGGTTCAGCGGTATTGTTGGATGAAGCGGCCCGGACCGACATTACGCGTACGCTTACGCGAGACTGGTTCTACCGACGTGCTTTGCACATAGGTGGCTGGCGGGTGTCAATTTCTCCAACTTTAGTTGAACCGAGTGTGGCTACACCCAGTCCTTGAGAAGGTTAAAACAAATTAACTTGACGAACTATCGTTGTGGTTTTGATGCATATGTAAGAACGGTTCTTGCTAAGCCCGTAGCAGCCATGTAAAACTTACAACAACAAAGTAGAGGACGTCTAACTTGTATTTGAAGGGCATGTTGTGATGTGATATGGTCAAGACGTGATGCTACATTTTATTGTATGAGATGATCATGTTTTGTAACCGAGTTATCGGCAACTGGCAGGAGCCGTATGGTTGTCGCTTTATTGTATGCAATGCAATCGCCCTGTAATTGCTTTACTTTGTCACTAAGCAGTAGCGATAGTCATAGAAGCAATAGTTGGCAAGACGACAACGATGCTACGATGGAGATCAAGGTGTCACGCCGGTGACGATGGTGATCATGACGGTGCTTCGGAGATGGAGATCACAAGCACAAGATGATGATGGCCATATCATATCACTTATATTGATTGCATGTGATGTTTATCTTTTATGCATCTTATCTTGCTTTGATTGACGGTAGCATTATAAGATGATCTCTCACTAAATTTCAAGATTAAAGTGTTCTCCCTAAGTATGCACCGTTGCCAAAGTTCATCGTGCCCAGACACCACGTGATGATCGGGTGTGATAATCTCTACGTCCATCTACAACGGGTGCAAGCCAGTTTTGCACACGCAGAATACTCAGGTTAAACTTGATGAGCCTAGCATATGCAGATATGGCGTCGGAACACTGAGACCGAAAGGTCGAGCGTGAATCGTAGATATGATTAACATAGTGATGTTCACCATTGAAAACTACTCCATTTCACGTGATGATCAGTTATGGTTTAGTTGATTTGGATCACGTGATCACTTAGATGATTAGAGGGGTGTCTATCTAAGTGGGAGTTCTTAAGTAATATGATTAATTGAACTTAAATTTATCATCAACTTAGTACCTGATAGTATTTTGCTTGTCCATGTTTGTTGTAGATAGATGGCCCGTGTTGTTGTTCCGTTAATTTTTAATGCGTTCCTTGAGAAAGCAAAGTTGAAAGATGATGGTAGCAATTACACGGACTGGGTCCACAACTTGAGGATTATCCTCATTGCTGCACAGAAGAATTACGTCCTGGACGCACCGCTAGCTGGGTGCCAGGCCTGCTGCAGATGCAACTGACGATGTTAAGAACGTCTGGCAGAGCAAAGCTGATGACTACTCTATAGTTCTGTGTGCCATGCTTTACGGCTTAGAACTGGGACTTCAACGACATTTTGAACGTCATGGAGCATATGAGATGTTCCAGGAGTTGAAGTTAATATTTCAAGCAAATGCCAATTGAGAGATATGAAGTCTCCAATAAGTTCTACAGCTGCAAGATGGAGGAGAATGGTTCTGTCAGTGAACATATACTCAAAATGTCTGGGTATTGCAATCACTTGATTCAACCTGGAGTTAATCTTCTGGATTATAGTATCATTGAAAGAATTCTTCAATCACTGCCACCAAGCTACAAGGGCTTCGTGATGAACTATAATATGCAAGGGATGAACAAGACAATTCCTGAGCTCTTCGCAATGCTAAAGGCTGCAGAGGTAGAAATGAGGAAGGACCATCAAGTGTTGATGGTCAATAAGACTACCAGTTTCAAGAAAAAGGGCAAAGAGAAGAAGAAGGGGAACTTCAAGAAGAACGGCAAACAAGTTGCTGCTCAAGAGAAGAAACCCAAGTCTGGACCTGAGCCTGAGACTGAGTGCTTCTACTACAAGCAAACTAGACACTGGAAGCGAAACTGCCCCAAGTATTTGGCGGATAAGAAGGATGGCAAGGTGAACAAAGGTATATGTGATATACATGTTATTGATGTGTACCTTACCAGAGCTCGCAGTAGAACTTGTGTATTTGATACTGGTTCTGTTGCTAATATTTGCAACTCGAAACAGGGACTACCGATTAAGCGGACACTTGCTAAAGACGAGGTGATGATGCACGTGGGAAATGGTTCCAAAGTCGATGTGATCACCATCGGCATGCTACCTCTACATCTACCTTCGGGATTAGTTTTAGAACTAAATAATTGTTATTTGGTGCCAGCGTTGAGCATGAACATTATATCTAGATCTTGTTTGATGCGAGATGGTTATTCATTTAAATCTGAGAATAATGGTTGTTCTATTTACATGAGAAATATCTTGTATGGTCATGCACCCTTAAAGAGTGGTCTATTTTTGATGAATCTCGATAGTAGTGATACACATATTCATAATGTTGAAGCCAAAAGATGCAGAGTTGATAATGATAGTGCAATTTATTTGTGGCACTACCGTTTGGGTCATATTGGTGTAAAGCGCATGAAGAAACTCCATACTGATGGAATTTTGGAATCACTTGATTACGAATCACTTGGTACTTGCGAACCATGCCTCATGGGCAAGATGACTAAAACACTATTCTCCGAAACTATGGAGCGAGCACCTAATTTATTGGAGATCATACATACTGATGTATGTAGTCCAATGAATGTTGAGGCTCGCCGCGGGCATCGTTATTTTCTCACCTTCACAGATGATTTGAGCAGATATGGGTATATCTACTTAATGAAACATAAGTCTGAAACATTTGAAAAGTTCAAAGAATTTCAGAGTGAAGTTGAAAATCATCATAACAAGAAAATAAAGTTTCTACGATCTGATCGTGGAGGAGAATATTTGAGTTACGAGTTTGGTCCACATTTGAAACAATGCGGAATAGTTTCGCAACTCACGCCACCCGGAACACCACAGCATAATGGTGTGTCCGAACGTTGTAATCATACTTTACTAGATATGGTGCGATCTATGATGTCTCTTACTGATTTACCGCTATAATTTTGGGGTTATGCTTCAGAGACGGATGCATTCACGTTAAATAGGGCACCATCAAAATCCGTTGAGACGACGCCTTATGAACTGTGGTTTGGCAAGAAACCAAAGTTGTCATTTCTTAAAGTTTGGGGCTGTGATGCTTATGTGAAAAAGCTTCAACCTGATAAGCTCAATCCCAAATCGGGGAAATGTGTCTTCATAGGATACCCAAAGGAAACTATTGGGTACACCTTCTATCACAGATCCGAAGGCAAGACATTTGTTGCTAAGAATGGATCCTTTCTTGAGAAGGAGTTTCTCTTGAAAGAAGTGAGTGGGAGGAAAGTAGAACTTGATGAGGTAATTGTACATGCTCCCTTATTGGAAAATAGTTCATCACAGAAATCGGTTCCTGTGACGACTATGCCAATTAGTGAGAAAGTTAATGATATTGATCATGAAACTCCAGATCAAGTTACTACCGAACCACGTAGGTCAAGCAGAGTAAGATCCGCACCAGAGAGGTACGGTAATCCTATTCTGGAGGTCATGTTACTTGACCATGGCGAACCTACGAACTATGATGAAGCGATGATGAGCCCAGATTCTACAAAATGGCTTGAGGCCATGAAATCTCAGATGGGATCCATGTATGAGAACAAAGTATGGACTTTGGTTGACTTGCCCGATGATCGGCAAGCCATCGAGAATAAATGGATCTTCAAGACAAAGACTGACGCTGATGGTAATGTTACTGCCTACACAGCTCGACTTGTTGCAAAAGGTTTTCGACAAGTTCAAGGGGTTGACTACGATGAGACTTTCTCACCCATAGCGATGCTTAAGTCTGTCCGAATCATGTTAGCAATTGCCGCATTTTATGATTATGAAATTTGGCAAATGGATGTCAAAACTGCATTCCTGAATGGATTTCTGGAAGAAGAGTTGTATATGATGCAACCAGAAGGTTTTGTCGATCCAAAGGATGCTAACAATGTGTGCAAGCTCCAGCGATCCATTGATGGACTGGTGCAAGCCTCTCGGAGTTGGAATAAACTCTTTGATAGTGTGATCAAAGCATATGGTTTTATACAGACTTTTGGAGAAGCCTGTATTTGCAAGAAAGTGAGTGGGAGCTCTGTAGCATTTCTAATATTATATGTGGACGACATATTATTGATTGAAATGATATAGAATTTCTGGATAGCATAAAAGGATACTTGAATAAAAGTTTTTCAATGAAAGACCTCGGTGAAGCTGCTTATATATTGGGCATCAAGATCTATAGAGATAGATCAAGACGCTTAATTGGACTTTCACAAAGTACATACCTTGATAAAGTTTTGAAAAAGTTCAAAATGGATCAAGCAAATAAAGTGTTCTTGCCTGTAATACAAGGTGTGAAATTGAGTCAGACTCAATGCCCGACCACTGCAGAAGATAGAGAGAAAATGAAAGAAGTTCCCTATGCTTCAGCCATAGGCTCTATCATGTATGCAATGCTGTGTACCACACCTGATGTGTGCCTTGCTATTAGTTTAGCAGGGAGGTACCAAAGTAATCCAGGAGTGGATCACTGGACAGTGGTCAAGAACATCCTGAAATACCTGAAAAGGACTAAGGATATGTTTCTCGTTTATGGAGCTGATAAAGAGCTAGTCGTAAATGGTTATGTCGTTGCAAGCTTTGACACTGATCTGGACGTGTAACATCCCAAATTTTCAATTTGGAATGTTATACAATAGATAATCATTGCATATCATATTTATTGCATTTTTTGGCTCGATCCTAGAAATTCTACGCAACTCAAGGACCCACGGAGAGAGTTGGGGATTTCGTAAATTTCATATTTGAGTTTTCTCAAATTTTTCAAATAGGATGATTTGATTTTATTTATTTTATCTTCAGTTATTTCAATTATAAAAATATGAGAGAGGGAATAAAATGACTTTCCCAAAATAAAGAAATATCGAGGATTTAATAAAAAAATCAAATAAGGTTTTATTTTGGATTTTATTGCTATTTTATTAGAATTTAGGAAAAATGTGCATTTTTGAAAATTGCATTTAGGCCCCAAATAAATGTTCATCTTGTCCGGCATGATTTTAGAAGTTGGGGAAAATTTATTTCGGGATTTTTGGAGTCTATTTAGTATTTCTTTCGTTTGATTTTCTGCGCGAAAATTATATATAAAAAAGTGTCCGAACAGACCTTGGGCCGTAACCGGCCAAGATCCCGCCTGGCCGGGGGTCTTTATATAGCGTGCCATGGGCCGACCCCAGCCCAAGCCGCCGACGCCGCCCCAGCCCACCCGCGCCCGCGCCCCAAACCCTAACCCTAGCCGTCGCCGCCTGCCGCCGCCGCCGCCCCACGCCGCCGTCGCCGGAGCCGCCGTGCCGCCGCCGCCGAGGTTGACCCCGCCACTGCCATTTTTTTAGAAAAACCGTTCAGTTTTTCCTTCAGTTTTTCGTCGGGTTTTTTAGATCCATTTTTTATTAGATCGGTGTTTTTCGGTTTAGGGCAATTAGCGAGCGTTTGCTCGTTTGTTCGTTTTAACGAACACGTTCATCGTTTAGATCCAGATAACGAACGTTCATTCGTTAATCTGTTCGTCGTTTTTCTTTTTCTCGGATTTATTCCGCGATTTTTCTGATCGCGATTTCTGATCCGATTTTCGTTTTAGTATAACTTTTCGCTCGTTTATCAGAATGAGGCGATTCAAGCGCCTAGAGTTTCGTCTCGAAACCCTCTTTCCGATTAATCTACTCAAACAAGTTTTTACTTCTGTAAAATTTGACTTAGGTCCAGATTAGTAAACGAAGCCTGTTTCTTTCGCCGTTTGACTTTTGTTGTTTCGTTTGATTTTATTCTTTTTCCCAACCGAAGTTCTTAAGTTGAATTTTCTGGTTAGATCTCTTATTTGAGTTTTACCTGTGCATTAATTGAGTACTTATTGTATGCTTGTTTGTTTGTTTGCTTGCGATAGAGTACCCGGATTGCGCCGCTTGCTACTTCGAATCCCTAGATTTCACGGATCATCAGCAAGGCAAGTAACACTTTGATCATATCCCTTTACTACCCAGTTTTATTGCATTAGATCAATCCTCAAACAATTGCATGATTAGGATCTGATTAATATGTGGCTTTTCGGATGTAGATGAGGTAGCACCTATCACCTGTTTTATTATCAAACCCTTGGGAGTTACTTCTACGTTTTCTTATTGCCATGCTATGCTAGTAGACGTGGATTGGGTGAGTGTATCCATGATAGATGTGAGATTGTTAATTAATGTTTTATTTAAGGTGGCAACTTTAATACACATCTGGGTGGATTCAGGCACTTGGGTATTCCAGGATTGCCTGTTTGTTTTTGGACCGCCACCCAGGCTCAAAGGGATCATAAGATTATTCATGCTAGAAACTTCCGTGTGCAGCCACATGCTATTATGGGCTCTAGCATAGTTGATTAAGTCATGCAAACTCTTACAGTGGTAGACTAGCAGATGTAGGGGAAAGTAGGTGTACAGGTCTACCCAATCGTAAGGTGCTAGCGCTTCTGAAAGACTATGTCTCGGTCATCCATTTCTCAAACACCATGCAGTGCGAGAAAATCAACGGAGGAGATCGGGTCTTGTGGGGAAAAGTGCGCAAACCTCTGCAGAGTGTATAAACTAATCATGATTAGCTGTGTCCCCGGTTATGGACGTTTTGAGTATCTAGTACTTGGATTATCATGTGAATCTCATCATGTTACTTTAATTAATATTGCTGGGTTTGTTTAATGATGATCTTACTTAATTGGGGTTGAGAATGCTGTCAACCATTCTCAATGTTTAACAACCACCATGATAGTTAAATAAATCTATTCCTTTGCAGTAGGGAAAAATTGGCTTTATGAAAAACTGTAACCATAGAGCTTTCCACCAGCCATATATGCATGTAGTATAGCATTATTCTTTCATTACTCTCTATGTGTTACATTGCTAGCATATTCCATGTGCTGACCCGTTTTCGGGCTGCAACGTTAATGTTGCAGACTTTTCAGACGACGAGTAAGATGCCTTAGGATCGTGATCCTATACTCAATGATGCCGTTGGAGTTGATGGACTCACTTATCTTCCAAGCCTTCCGCTGTTATCGTTATTAGATGGCCTTAAGCCATATTTATTGTAATAAGCTCTCTTTTGAGCCATTCGTTGTAATAAGTGTGTGTTTGCCACTTTGTTATAAATCCTTCAAGTACTGTGCGTGTCAGCATTACTGATCCAGGGATGACACTGATGCACAGAGATCAGACTGTTTGAGGTCTGGTTGCTACAAGATAGTATCAGAGCACACGCTGACTGTAGGACACGACCACTAAGATAAAGCCTTAGATCACTACTCTCTCTTTTCATTTCTGACTCCTCATCTTTTCTACTCTCTTTTAGGATGGCGGATGCAAGGAACAAGTTCACGCAACCGGATGAAGATACACCCTTTGGACGACACCTGAAGGAAGTCACTAGATACCTGAACATCGGAGTACCAAGCTTCACCGGGACCTATAACCCCACTTTACCTCAAGAAGAGCGCTGGATGATTCAAGTACAAGTTCCAGGAAGAACTTTCATGCCCGTCACTAAACCCATAGAGTTTTCCTTTGATGCACCAACCTGGAGTCTAGGAAAGCGCATGGCCTCCCATATCACCATGGGACGTATTGGAGAAGTTTACCACAGGGAGCTTAAGGATACAATCTACTAGATTTGTGGGCGCCGAGATGAACAATGGGAGATGATCAGCACCAGGAAGGACAGATCAATTGCAGCTTTCATCCAGGAGTTAAACCAGCACATTCAACGCCAGGAGAAACAGATGTGTGCAGGAATGATGGATCTGAAGAAGGCCATGACCAAGATCATGGAACTAGAGGAAGAACTCAAGTCTACATGCGATGGATATGAGGAGGAAACAGCAACGCTAGTAGAGAAGAATGATGATGTGAAGAAGAAGCTAAGAGTGTTTATGGGATTTCCCGCAACTGGAGAAGATGAAGATTACACTTGTCCAGAGAAGTACATCATCATCGACGACACCGACTCGGACCCAGGCGATAGCAATGATGACTATGTTGACTAAGCTGGAGCAGATATCATGGAGTCTTCATCGGAGCAGTTTTTCTAGTAGACTGCCATAACAATAGTAGTATTTCCCCCCATGTATCTAGTATAGTCCAAGCACTTTTGTAACGATAGTTAGACGGTTTTAGGCCCTTGTTTGAATTGATTGGAGTGTTTTGATTGCAATTTGTCTCATGTGCATATGGGTAGTGTTTTCCCTCTAGACCTCATTCTATTCTATATTCTCATCTTTTCTAAACCCTCAGATGCCTCCAAGACGTGACAACGGATTTGCTTTCCCACTGGATCTCACCTAGTTGATCCAACAACAGAATGCCTTGATGCAGTTGTTAGTCCAGAATCAGAATCAGGGGAACAACAACAACAACAACAACCCACCACCGCCACCACCTTTTGATCACTTAACCCGTTTCCTTAGGCTGAATCCGCCGGTGTTTTCCAGTAGCACCGAGCCAATTGTTGCAGATGATTGGCTTCGCAAGACAGCCAGGGAGTTGACCACTGCATGATGCATAGATGCGGAGAAGGTGCGATTTGCCGCACATTAGCTTGATGGACTCGCAGCATCATGGTGGGAGAATTTCAAAGCTACCTATCCAGTAGACACTGTCACATGGGATCAGTTCCAGCAGGCTTTCCGTACTGCCCATGTTTCAGTAGGAGCAATGGCCATGAAGAAGAGTGAGTTTTGCAATTTACACGAAGGAGGAAGGACAGTTGGCCAATATGTGGATGACTTTAGTAAGTTAGCACGTTATGCCCCAGATGACGTTGCTACAGATGCAGCTAAGTAGGAGAAGTTTCTGGAAGGACTGAATGATGAGCTGAGCATGCAATTGATGGTAGCAAGTTTCAACAACTACCAGGAGTTGGTAGATCGTGCTCTTATGATTGAAGGGAAGCAGAAGCAGACCGAGAACCGCAAGAGGACGTATGGACAAGGGAAGTACAATTCTGGAGCTTAGCAGAAGCCACGTTTTACCCCGAAGTCGGGAGGACAATTTCAGCATACCCATGGAGGTGGTAGCTCACACAACCATAATGGTTCTAAGAATGGTAACGGGAATGGAGGAAGCAATGGACAGAACCGTACCAACCCATCAACCCTAGCCAAGAAAGATTTGAGCCAAGTCACTTGCTTTAAGTGCCAGAAGACTAGACATTACGCCAATGAATGTCCTGAAGGCCAGAATGGAAATGGCAATGGAAGCTCTGGGAAGAAGCCGAACCCTTTCAACCGGGGGCAGGTGAACCACATAAATGTGGAGGAGATTGAAGCCTAATCAAATGCAGTAATAGGTAAGTTTTTGGTTAGATCATTTACTGCACTCGTTCTTTTTGATACTAGTGCATGACATTCATACATATCAAGGGGATTTGTGGATAAGTATAAACTGCCCACCAAGGTTCTAGGAACACCCATGTTAGTAACCTCACCAGGAGCGGAGTATATGGCCAGTCGAGGATGTTTTCAAGTGCCATTGAGTATAGGCAAGCACATCTTCCCCTCAGATTTAATCATTTTGGAATCTCAAGGTTTGGATGTGATTCTGGGTATGGATTGGCTATCGATGTATGGAGGAAACATCGATTGTGCAAGCAAGTCAATTTTGCTTACTACCCCATAAGGGAGAAGGATAAAGTATGTATCAAGACATGAGCCGAAGGGGATGCACGTAAATTCCTTGTCAGGAGTTGTACAGGAGGAAGTACCAGTAGTGAAGGATTTTCCTAATGTATTTCCAGAAGAGTTGCTAGGCATGCCACCGCATAGAGACATCGAGTTTTTGATTGAGCTTTTGCCAGGCACGGGACCAATATCAAAGAGACCGTACCGGATGCCCGCAAAAGATTTGCAGGAAATTAAGAAGCAAATTAAGGAGTTACTGGATAGAGGATATATTCGCCCAAGTTCTTCGCCTTGGGGATCACCAGTAATTCTAGTGGAGAAGAAGGATGGATCATTGAGGATGGTTGTTGACTATCGAGGATTGAATGCAGTAACAATCAAGAACAAGCACCCACTGCCAATGATCAATGATCTGTTTGACCGATTGCAAGGAGCAAAGGTATTTTCCAAGATCAATTTGCGATCATGTCGTGGAATTGTCACGTCAGATGTCCTTGTGAAAGGACTTAGTTGTGGAGCCATCGCAACTAGGAAGCTTGAAGGGGTTAATCGGGTCAAGGGACACGAGAGATTTATACTAGTTCGGCCCCTTACAATGAAGGTAAGGCCTACGTCTAGTTGGGTTGGTATTGATCTTTCGATGACCAGGGAGCGAGATACGCTATGCCCGGCTCTCGATCAGTTGTTTCTTGCCCAAAGCCGCCAGCAGGTCGTCCCCTTATATACACGGGTTGACGCCCTCTGGCTTACAGAGTCCCGACCGGCTTATAAATAGTGTCTGGCTCGGTGACTAATTAAATCTACCTTATGATACAAGTCATGCCATTGTGGCGGTTTGCTACAACGGGCCTTAAGTCACCTATGGGCCTTAAGCCCTTTATTGAACCGCCATCTTCATGCTTGACCTTGGGCTTCTTTCTGGTGAGTCTTCTTTGCGTAACCCGGCCCCTCCTGGGCGGCTTACGCAAATAGTTATATCCCCAACAGATCAGGATACCATCAGTTGAAGATTCGAGAGCAGGATATACCTAAGACAGCTTTTACCACCAGGTACAGGCTATATGAGTATACCGTTATGTCATCTGGTCTATCTAACGCACCTGCCTATTTCATGAACATGATGAACAAGGTGTTTATGGAGTTCTTGGATAAGTTCGTCGTGGTGTTCATTGATGATATTTTGGTCTACTCAAAGAACGAAGAAGAGCATAAGGAGCATTTGCATTTGGTATTGGAGAAGCTCCGAGAACACCAGTTATACGCCAAGTTCAGCAAGTGTGAATTTTGGTTGAAGGAAGGTGGATTCCTCAGACATGTTATATCAGGAGAAGGTATAGCAGTAGACCCCACCAAGGTTGTCACCGTGACAAATTGGGTAGCACCAACAACAGTAGGAGAGATCCGGAGTTTCCTTGGATTGGCAGGATACTATCTGAGATTCATTGAGAATTTCTCGAAGATTGCAAGGCCCATGACGGAATTGTTGAAGAAGGATCCCAAGTTCATTTGGACTAAGGAATGTGAGGCCAGTTTCCAAAAATTGAAGAAACATTTGGTTACCTCGCCAGTGTTGATTCTGCCAGATTAGAGCAAGGATTACGAGGTGTATTGCAATGCTTCACGTTGAGGACTTGGAGCGGTGCTTATGCAGGAGGGGAGAGTTGTTTCGTATGCTTCACGACAGCTTAAACCTCATGAGTTGAATTACGCCATGCATGATTTGGAGTTAGCAGCTGTAGTGCATGCATTGAAGACATGGAGACATTTTCTTATCGGAAACCATTGTGATGTGTACACGGATCACAAGAGTTTGAAGTACATTTTCACGCAGAAGGAGTTGAATCTCAGGCAAAGGAGATGGTTGGAGCTCATCAAGGATTATGACATCAGATTGCATTATCACCCGGGAAAGGCTAACGTAGTACCCGACGCGTTGAGCCGTAAGAGCCATGTCAACACACTCATGACCGGAGATTTACCGAAGGAGCTAGCCGAGGACCTTCGTGAGCTATGTTTAGAGATAGTTCCGAGAGGCTATGTAGCAGCATTGGAGATTTAGTCGACCTTGATGGATAAGATTAGAGAAGCCCAGAAGACCGACAAGGAAATTGCTAAGATAAAGGAGAAAATGAGCAAAGGAAAAGCTAAATGTTTTCAGTGAGGATGAGCACGACACCTTATGGTTTGAAGACCATGTTTATGTGCCTAATGACTCGGAGATCAGGAATTTGATTCTACATGAGCCTCATGATTCGCCGTATTCAATTCACCCAGGAAATACCAAGATGTATTTGGATTTGAAGGACACTTTCTGGTGGACCGGAATGAAGAAGGATATTGCGGAGTATGTAGCAGTTTGTGATGTATGTCAGAGAGTAAAAGCAGAGCATCAAAAGCCAGCAGGATTGTTACAACCATTGCCAATACCCGAATGTAAGTGGGATAAACTAGGCATGGATTTTATCACGGGATTGCACGGGACTCGTTCAGGCTATGAGTCGATTTGTGTTGTAGTCGATCGTTTGACGAAGGTAGCACATTTCATCCCAGTCAAGACCACTTACACCAGTGCTAAGTTGGCCAAGATATATATGACCAAGATCGTATGTCTGCATGGAGTTCTGAGGAGCATTGTATCAGAAAGAGGAACCCACTTTACCTCAAAGTTCTGGAATCAGTTGCACGAAACTTTGGGTACCAGATTAGAGCTCAGCACAGCTTTTCATCCGCAGACAGATAGACAGACCGAGAGAGTCAATCAGATTTTGGAGGATATGCTGAGAGCTTGTGCGCTAGATTACGGATCTAGTTGGGACGACAATTTGCCATATGCAGAGTTCTCTTACAACAACAATTATCAATCCAGTTTGAAGATGGCCCCTTTCGAAGCCTTATATGGAAGGAGGTGCAGGACCCCGTTGTCGTGGGATGAAGTTGGAGACCGTCAGTTGTTTGGACTGGATTTGATTAAGGAGTCTGAACGGAAAGTGAAGTTGATTCGTGATAGGCTCAAGGTAGCCCAGTCCAGGTAGAAAAGCTATGCAGATTCTAAACGCAAAGAGACTGTTTACAAAGTCGGAGATAGAGTCTATCTTTGTGTATCTCCACTTCGAGGGATTAAGCGCTTTGGAGTTAAGGGAAAGCTACCGCCACGTTTTGTGGGACCATACAAAGTTTTGGAGTGTATGGGAGAGGTTGCCTACAAGTTGGAATTGCCTGAGGGATTGTCAGGAGTTCACGACGTGTTCCACGTTTCTCAGTTGAAGAAGTGCCACGTAGAGATGGCTGATATACCACTGAGAGATACAGTGCCGCGAGAGGCGATTCAGTTGGACAGTAATTTGACCTATGAGGAAAAACCAGTTAAGATTCTTGAGTATGCCAGCCGAGTCACCCGCAACAAGGTTATCAAGTTTTGCAAAGTTCAGTGGAGCCAGCACACCGAGGATGAAGCCACCTGGGAGAGAGAGGAAGATCTACTGAAGGACCACCCTCACCTATTTTCTAGCCAACCCGAATCTCGAGGGCGAGATTCATCTTAAGGAGGGGTAGGTTTGTAACATCCCAAATTTTCAATTCGGAATGTTATACAATAGATCATCATTGCATATCATATTTATTGCATTTTTTGGCTCAATCCTAGAAATTCTACGCAACTCAAGGACCCACGGAGAGAGTTGGGGATTTCGTAAATTTCATATTTGAGTTCTATCAAATTTTTTAAATAGGATCATTTGATTTTATTTATTTTATCTTCAATTATATCAATTATAAAAATATGAGAGAGGGAATAAAATGACTTTCCCAAAATAAAGAAATATTGAGGATTTAATAAAAAATCAAATAAGATTTTATTTTGGATTTTATTGCTATTTTATTTGAATTTAGGAAAAATGCGCGTTTTTCAAAATTGCATTTAGGCCCCAAATAAATGTTCATATCGTCCGGCGTTTGCTCGTTCATTCGTTTTAACGAACGCGTTCATCGTTTAGATCCAGATAACGAACGTTCGTTCGTTAATCTGTTCGTCGTTTTTCTTTTTCTCGGATTTATTCCGCGATTTTTCTGATCGCGATTTCTGATCCGATTTTCGTTTTCGTATAACTTTTCGCTCGTTTATCGGAATGAGGCGATTCAAGCGCCTAAAGTTTCATCTCGAAACCCTCTTTCCGATTAATCTACTCAAACAAGTTTTTACTTCTATAAAATTTGACTTAGGTCCAGATTAGTAAACGAAGACTGTTTCTTTCGCCGTTTGACTTTCGTTGATTCGTTCGATTTGATTCTTTTTGCCAACCGAAGTTATTAAGTTGAACTTTATGGTTAGATCTCTTATTTGAGTTTTACCTATGCATTAGATGAGTACTTATTGTATGCTTGTTTGTTTGTTTGCTTGCGATAGAGTACCCGGATTGCGCCGCTTGCTACTTCGAATCCCTAGATTTCACGGATCATCAGCAAGGCAAGTAACAGTTTGATCATATCCCTTTACTACCCAGTTTTATTGCATTAGATCAATCCTCAAACAATTGCATGATTAGGATCTGATTAATATGTGGGTTTTCGGATGTAGATGAGGTAGCACCTATCACCTGTTTTATTATCAAACCCTTGGGAGTTACTTCTACGTTTGCTTATTGCCATGCTATGCTAGTAGACGTGGATTGGGTGAGTGTATCCATGACAGATGTGAGATTGTTAATTAATGTTTTATTTAAGGTGGCAACTTTAATACACATCTGGGTGGATTGAGGCACTTGGGTATTCCAGGATTGCTTGTTTGTTTTTGGACCGCCACCCAGGCTCAAAGGGATCATAAGATTATTCATGCTAGAAACTTCCGTGTGCAGCCACATGCTATTATGGGCTCTAGCATAGTTGATTAAGTCGTGCAAACTCTTACAGTGGTAGACTAGCAGATGTAGGGGAAAGTAGGTGTATAGGTCTACCCAATCGTAAGGTGCTAGCGCTTCTGAAAGACTATGTCTCGGTCATCCGTTTCTCTAACACCATGCAGTGCGAGAAAATCAACGGAGGAGATCGGGTGTTGTGGGGAAAAGTGCGCAAACCTCTGCAGAGTGTATAAACTAATCATGATTAGCCGTGTCCCCGGTTATGGATGTTTTGAGTATCTAGTACTTGGATTATCATGTGAATCTCATCATGTTACTTTAATTAATATTGCTGGGTTTGTTTAATGATGATGTTACTTAATTGGGATTGAGAATGCTATCAACCATTCTCAATGTTTAACAACCACCATGATAGTTAAATAAATCTATTCCTTTGCAGTAGGGAAAAATTGGCTTTATGCAAAAACGGTAACCATAGAGCTTTCCACCAGCCATATATGCATGTAGTATAGCATTATTCTTTCATTACTATCTATGTGTTACATTGCCAGCATATTCCATGTGCTGACCCGTTTTCGGGCTGCAACATTAATGTTGCATACTTTTCATACGACGAGTAAGATGCCTTAGGATTGTGATCCTATACCAAGTGATGCCGTTGGAGTTGATGGACTCACTTATCTTCCAAGCCTTCCGCTGTTATCGTTATTAGATGGCCTTAAGCCATATTTATTGTAATAAGCTCTCTTTTGAGCCATTCGTTGTAATAAGTGTGTGATTGCCACTCTGTTATAAATCCTTCAAGTACTGTGCGTGTCAGCATTACTGATCCAGGGATGACACTGATGCACAGAGATCAGACTGTTTGAGGTCTGGTCGCTATAGGACGATTCTAAATTGCAAACCGGATACATGTTTATATTGAACGGTGGAGCTGTCAGTTGGTGCAGTTCTAAACAAAGCGTCATGGCAGGATCTACATGTGAAGCGGAGTACATAGCTGCTTCGGAAGCAGCAAATGAAGGAGTTGGGATGAAGGAGTACATATCCGATCTAGGTGTCATACCAAGTGCATCGGGTCCAATGAAAATCTTTTGTGACAATACTGGTGCAATTGCCTTGGCAAAGAAATCCTGATTTCACAAGAGAACCAAGCACATCAAGAGACGCTTCAATTCCATCCGGGACCAAGTCCAGGTGGGAGACATAGAGATTTGCAAGATACATACAGATCTGAATGTTGCAGACCCATTGACTAAGTCTCTTCCACGAGCAAAACATGATCAGCACCAAGGCTCCATGGGTCTTAGAATCATTACTATGTAATCTAGATTATTGACTCTAGTGCAAGTGGGAGACTGAAGGAAATATGCCCTAGAAGTAATAATAAAGTTATTATTTATTTCCTGATATCATGATAAATGTTTATTATTTATGCTAGAATTGTATTACCTGGAAACATAATACATGTGTGAATACATAGACAAACAGAGTGTCACTAGTATGCCTCTACTTGACTAGCTCGTAAATCAAAGATGGTTAAGTTTCCTAACCATAGACATGAGTTGTCATTTGATTAACGAGATCACATCATTAGGAGAATGATGTGATTGACTTGACCCATTCCGTTAACTTAGCACTTGGTCGTTTAGTATGTTGCTTTTGCTTTTTCATGACTTATAGATGTTCCTATGACTATGAGATTATGTAACTCCCGCTTACCGGAGGAACACTTTGTGTGCTACCAAACGTCACAACGTAACTGGGTGATTATAAAGGTGCTCTACAGGTGTCTCCGAAGGTACTTGTTGAGTTGACGTATTTCGAGATTAGGATTTGTCACTCTGATTGTCGGAGAGGTATCTCTAGGCCCTCTCGATAATGCACATCACTATAAGCCTTGCAAGCAATGTAGCTAATGAGTTAGTTACAGGATGATGCATTACGTAACGAGTAAATAGACTTGCCGGTAATGAGATTGAACTAGGTATTGAGATACTGACGATCGAATCTCGGGTAACATACTGATGACAAAGGGAACAACATATGTTGTTATGCGGTTTGACCGATAAAGATCTTCGTAGAATATGTAGGAGCCAATATGAGCATCTAGGTTCCGCTATCGGTTATTGACCGGAGACGTGTCTCGGTCATGTCTACATAGTTCTCAAACCCGTAGGGTCCGCACACTTAAAGTTAGATGACGGTTATATTATGAGTTTATGTGTTTTGATGTACCTAAGGTTGTTCGGAGTCCTGGATGTGATCACGGACATGACGAGGAGTCTCGAAATGGTCGAGACATGAAGATTGATATATTGGACGACTACATTCGGACACCGGAATGGTTCCGGGGGTTATCGGATATATATCGGAGTACCGGGGGGTTACCGGAACCCCCCAGAGGTTAATGGGCGTCATGAGCCCAAGTGGTGGAAGAGGAGAGCCGGCCAAGAGGAAGCCGCGCGCCCCTCTCCCCCAAGTCCGAATTGGACAAGGAGGGGGGGCGGCGCCCCCCCTTTCCTTTCCCTCTCTCTCTCCTTCCCTCTCCTCTCCTACTCCAACAAGGAAGGGGGGAGTCCTACTCCCGGTGGGAGTAGGACTCCTCATGGGGCACGCCAAGGGTGGCCGGCCCCCTCCCCCTCCTCCACTCCTTTATATACTGGGAGGGAGGCACCCCCTAGACACACAACAATTGATCCTTGAGATCCCTTAGCCGTGTGCGGTGCCCCCCTCCACCATAGTTCACCTCGATAATATTGTAGCGGTGCTTAGGCAAAGCCCTGCATCAGTAGAACATCATCATCGTCACCACGCCATCATGCTGACAGAACTCTCCCTCAAAGCTCGGCTGGATCAGAGTTCGAGGGACGTCATCGATCTGAACGTGTGCAAGAACTGGGAGGTGTCGTGCGTTCGGTACTTGATCGATCGTATCGTGAAGACGTACGACTACATCAACCGCGTTGTGTTAACGCTTCCGCTTTCGGTCTACGAGGGTACGTGGACACACTCTCCCCACTCGTTGCTATGCATCACCATGATCTTGCGTGTGCGTAGGAATTTTTTTGAAATTACTACGTTACCCAACATTGTTGTCCTTGACAACAAGGCAAGCCATCAAGCCTTACAGTGACGGCACAGTGGAACTCTCAATTAAAGCACCAATGTCGGTGTCAAAACCGGCGGATCTCGGGTAGGGGGTTCCAAACTGTGCGTCTAAGGCTAATGGTAACAGGAGGCGGGGGACACAATGTTTACCCAGGTTTGGGACCTCTTGATGGAGGTAATACCCTACTTCTTGCTTGATTGATCTTGATGATATGAGTATTACAAGAGTTGATCTACCACGAGATCATAGAGGCTAAACCCTAGAAGCTAGCCTATGATTATAATTGTTCTTGTCCTACGGACTAAACCCTCCGGTTTATATAGACACGGAGGGGGCTAGGGTTATACAGAGTCGGTTATAGAGAAGGAGATCTACATATCCAAATTGCCAAGCTTGCCTTCCACACAAAGGAGAGTCCCATCCGGACACGGGACGAAGTCTTCAATCTTGTATCTTCATAGTTTAATAGTCTGGCCAAAGTATATAGTCTGGCTGTCCGAGGACCCCCTTATCCAGGACTCCCTCAGTGTGCACCCCAAGTCAAGATGTAAGATTTAGTATACTTGTTCCCTTGATGTAACCAACTATGTATAACCCTAATACCCCTGGTGTCTATATAAACCAGAGGGTTTAGTTCAAAAAGGCAAGAGAACATCCATTATCCTACTAGCCTAGGGTTTAGTTCATCTGATCTCGTGGTAGATCGACTCTATAATCCTCATATACACAAGCAATATAATCGAGCAACACGTAGAGAGGGCCTGAACCTGGGTAAACATCGTGTCCCACGTCCCCTGTTGCCCATCGATCCTAGATTCACAGTTCGGGCCACCCTACTCGAGATCCGCCGGTTTTTGACACCGACATTGGTGCTTTCATTGAGAGTTCCACTGTTGGATCACCAAAGGATTGATGGCTCGTGTGATCATCGGAGATGGCATCAACACCGGAGGCATCTTCGTCCGCAGCCAGCTTTTCATGTTCGGCAGCATCGCTCTACACACCAACTCGACCGGTCATCTCGACCAGGTCAACAACTTCGCCCCCGAGCACCATATCAGGTTCGGTAAACTAGAGTACGTCACTGACGCTCGGGGCGATTTGATCTTCACCGGCTTCTCAACCTCATCCGAGACACCCATGGGACCTAAAGCATCTACTTTGGGACCCTTTCCGATCCGACCTCAGGATCGGTTCCTACGTCGCATCCGGTGTCAGGTCTTGATGTGGCCTCCACGACCGAAAATCGGGGGTCATCCCCGGCCGGACTTGCTTTCCTTTCCATGGACGTGGCTTTAAACCGGGACGCGGGTGTGGCATTCGAAGACCGAGAGTCATCTTTGACCGGACTCGCCTCCCTTGCCATGGATCCGACCTTGAGCATTGACGCAAGTTTGGTGTTCAAAGACCGGGAGTCAGCCTCGGCCGGACTCACACATCGCCTCACCATTACACCAAAGGTCAACTCCGAAACCTCATGCACTAGCCCGACTAGTCTCGCCCTAATAAACGAGGCGCTAGACCGGATTTAGATGATGACTATCTCGGATAGCCCATCCTCGACTTACGCTCTGCGGGGCCTTGAGGCAGGCCATAAGAAATTTTACATCCCACCCACCACCCACTTAGTAACCACTGTCAAAGACTTAACTGACATGCTGGACTATGCCTCCGAGAAGGCCGATGGCATGGACGTCGACAGCGAAGCCATGGCCTACACTGACACTACCCCTCGCATAACCGACTGATGGGCGACCACCTCCACCTACGATGTTTACATGGTGGGCACCCCCAAGGAGAACGGAGATGGTGCTAATAATGGGGATGACACCCCCAGGAGAGATAGCAACAAGCCCGGTGAGGAGCCGCCCACACGCCGAAGACAACGCTGAAGATCCAAGGGGCGTCGAGGTAGGGAAATCAACGCGGGTGTTGTGGAATAGTCACGGCAGATGTCCTAGCGAAAGGACTTAGTCGTGGAGCCATCGCAACTAGGTTACCTTACAGGGATTAAACGGGACAAAGGACACATGAATTTATACTGGTTCGGCCCCTTGCGGTGAAGGTAAAGTCCTAATCCAGTTTTGTGTTATTGCTATGTCTCGATTACCAGGGGGAGAATCCGCTTGACCTATCTTTTGATCTATTGTTTTCTTGCCCTGAACCGCCGCTAGGTCGACCCTTTATATATACAGGTTGACGCCCAGCGACTCACAGAGTCCCGGCCAGCTCATAGGTAACGTGTCCGGCTCCGTGACTATCTTTACATGACTTACAATACAATTCTTTACATATATGGCGGTTTACCCCTATGGGCCTTAAGTATCCTTTGGGCCTTGTGCCCTTGCTTGTGAACCGCCATATTTAATATCCACGTGGGCTTCATATTAAGAATCTTCATAGGTATAACCCGGTATCCTGGGCGGGTCATACCTAATAGCTATATCCCCAACATTAGGCCCTAGATTGATTTGAACTGGTTCATGTCAATCTTCAATACTTAGAAAAATCTTCCCTTCCTCATTTGTGCGATAATTCATGACCCACCATAACGTCATCTTCTGAATTTTTGATAACCCGCCATGGTGTCACCTTCCATTAATTCACACTGTATCCAACATATCTCAACGAATCTTTATCTTAATAGCCATCTCGAGAATCGAGGCGCCCGATCGGCTGGATAACCGTGTTTTTGGGCGTCCTCATTTTTCACGCCCATCTGTCACCTTTCCTTATAAATAGGGCCGAACGGGCCCTTCTTATTCTCCGCCTTTCCTTCGTCTTCTTCCTCTTTGCGACTCTCCTGCCGCTCGAGCTCCACCGCCGCTACGAAGCACACTACCTTCCTCGTCCTTGGCAGGTGCATCAACCTGATTCGGACCAGAGAAACTCTGGTGCTCCATCGGAGTCTGATCTGCATCTATAAGTGCTCCTCCTCCAACACTCCAGATCACATTAGGGTTGGGATGTTCTTCGTGTTCTTCGTAGTTCTTCAATCGTAGCACCTTTTGATCCGAAGATGGCATAAAACTTGCGCGGTAGTAGTTTTACCTTTATCTCCAATGCCAGCAGACCCTTTTTCCTTGGAAAGAGATGTCCATAGAGCTTATGAACTCCCCTGCACTATTTTTAGGTTTTGATTTATTTTCTTTTTCTGAACTACCACTGATCCGAAATAATAATTGTAATCCATGAAACTTGTTTGTATGGTACTTAGCAAAAAAACTGCATCTTGATAGATCCACCTAGTCATGGCGGCTCATATCACCGGCTGTAGTTAAATTCAATGCTCATCAGATTTCTCCTTTAATAGACATCAAACTGCTCATGGTGGCTTACATAACCCGCTGTAACTAGTCATATACCATTAGGCCCCTTCTTAAGCCGCCATTCTGAATATGTACTGTAATACTTTCCCTCTGGCTTAAATTTCAACCAGCAAACTTGTTCTTTTCCTTTCTAGGTTTCTTTATTCTCCATGGCCCCAAAGACAGCCACTTCCTGCAATTGGGTTCCCTCCATTGTTACTGAGAAAACACTCCAGGACTTTGTGAAAACCGGCTATTTTTCCAAAAAGACTGTCATGCATTATCGCGCTCCTAAGCCAGAGGAGGAAAAACCTCAGCCCAAAGAGGACGAAGTCATTGTCTTTACTAACCATATGAACCGGGGCTTCTCACCGCCCGGCTCTAAATTCTTCCGGGACGTTCTGCACTTTTTCAACCTTCATCCTCAAGACATCGGACCCAATTCCGTGTCAAATATATGCAACTTGCAAGTGTTCTGTGAGGTGTACCTTCAAGAGGAGCCCAATGTGGAGCTATTCAGAGAGTACTTTTATTTGAACCGCTAGAATGAGTACTCAAACGGACCCAGCTTGGAACTTGGTGGGATCTCAATCCAGCAAAGAAGAGATGCTATTTTCCCTTATGCGCAGCTGCCGAGTCATCCCAAGGATTGGAATCAAACATGGTTCTATTGCAAGGATACCTCTCTGGCTGATGAGAACGGACTGCCGGCTTTTGCGCCCTACATCTCGAATCAAATCATCTTCTTCCTGACAAGCGGACAACTGTTGAGCACAAAAAACTTGCCCCTACGATTGCCAAGGTTAAGGCTCTGTTGGGAAACGACTTGACTAGCATAGACTTAGTGCGATGCTGGGTTGCATGGTGGATCATCCCCTTGAGCTGCCGCACCGGCTTAATGTGTGCCTACACAGGCAGCAAAAAGGATCCACTGCGCCATAGCTCCGAGGATCTACATGATGAGACCATCACCGAGATGACGAAGTCTCTTCTTCACGAAAGTTCGGTAGACTGCAGCAAGGTGGGCCTGAGCCCTTTCTGCAAATCTAACCCGGCACTAGAGGTAAGCCGCCAAGTTACTTACTTTACCTTCATCCTTAAATACTTTGTTTTAACTCAACTTTGATGACTTTGACAGGCTGATGATGACTTCTGGAAGAAGGAAAATGATCATGAAGCCGCCAAAAGGGCCAGGAAGGCCAAGAAATCCGCCAAGAGAGGCACCAAAAAGAGGGAGGGGGAAATCCCAGCGCTTCTGAATTTCTTGAACTGGACGACATCTCTGAGTCGGAGGTAGCCCTTGATTCTCTTGGCTCCTTTTTCAACCATCTTATTGACACTGATTATCATCAGGAAGACACGGGAACGATTCAGGCGGTTGAAGAAGAGGTAACTATCATTTCCTCCGACTCCGAGCCCTTGCCAAGACAAAAAAATCGAAGAGTAACCCGGAAAGTAAGCTTTTCACACCCCTTAGCTCATCTGGATCCTCACTTTCTTTTGAAGCAACATCGGCACAAGAGCCGGCGACAGACTCGGACCAGTAGGGACGAAGAACTATCCTCCGGCTTACCGAACACTCCGAGGAAGCGTTGAAAAGAGGCCATCCCTGACCTAAACTCTTTTTATCCTTTGGCGGGTCTCATCCCCCAACCACTCAATTCTTACAACTCAAATTATCAGGAAACATCTCGTTCCTCTTTCGGCGACTCAACTCAATCTCATTTGCCAGCTTTCAAGACTGCTCTCGGGTAATAATAATTATATATTCTCTCATTATGCTTCTTGATACTTATATTGACCTCTCGTGACTTATGAAGTGGAAAAGCCAAGCCCAACAAGAAGGCAAGGGTGAATAAGCCGGTCGAAGACCCGAAAGTTAGTGCACCGGAGCAAAAAACGGCAGCACCTGAAGACTCTGTTCCTCCACCATCAGAGCCGGTTCTCGATGACCCGCCAGTAACTTCTGACCCTCCTATGGAGCAAGCTGGTGATGACCCTTTGAATCCTGAAACATCCAGTCTAGTGAAGACGGCTGCCACTCATGATGATGACGTGATGATCACCAACACCGGCTTTAGAGAGCCAGAAAGGCCTACTGTTTTGGCCAAGCACTCTACCAAGGCGGAGCACATTGAACAACGCAAAGTAAGATTTGATGTTGCTGACTACTCCCAATTAAGCATTTGATGTCGGACAGCCAGACTATATACTTTGGACGGACTGTTGGACTATGAAGATACAAGATTGAAGACTTTGTCCCGTGTCCGGGTGGGACTCTCCTTTGCGTGGAAGGCAAGCTTGGCAATTCAGATATGTAGATCTCCTTCTCTGTAACCGACTCTATGTAACCCTAGCCCCTCTGGTGTCTATATAAATCGGAGGGTTTAGTCTGTAGGACAACAACAATCATAATCATAGGCTAGCTTCTAGGGTTTAGCCTCTACGATCTCATGGTAGATCAACTCTTGTAATACTCATATCATCAAGATCAATCAAGCAGGAAGTAGGGTATTACCTCCATCGAGAGGGCTCGAACCTGGGTAAACATTGTGTCCCCTACCTCCTGTTACCATTAGCCTTAGACGCACAGTTCGGAACCCCCTACCCGAGATCCGCCGGTTTTGACACCAACATTGGTGCTTTCATTGAGAGTTCCATTGTGTCGTCACAATAAGGCTTGATGGCTCCTTCGATCATCTGCGACGATACAATCCAGGGTGAGGTTTTCCTCCCCGGATAGATCTTTGTATTTGGCGGCTTCGTACTGCAGGCCAACTCGCTTGGCCATCTGGAGCAGGTTGATAGCTACGCCCCTGGCCATCAGGTCGGGTCCGGAAACTTGAACTACACTGCCAACATCCGCGGAGACTTGATCTTCGACGGATTCGAGCCTGTGTCAGATGTGCAGAACAGCCACGACGAGCATGACTTTGGTCGGCCATCGGACGGTGTTTGGGAGATCACACCCGCGGCTTCCCCGACCCTTAATCTGGAGCAGATCGTGCCATCCGAGGACGGGCGGATAGACCCCGCCCCGGAGACCGCACTCTCATCGGCGATAAAAACAAACACATACTTCACCTCCAAAGAGATCTGTGTCATTGGACCCTCGGACTCGTCTCCGGCCATAGGTTGCGAACCACGTGCGTCCGTGCCTATCGAACCTGAATGGGCACCGATCATGGAGTTTACCTCCATGGATATCTTTCAGCACTCACCCTTGGTGACGTGCTAAACTCATTAAGGTCTCTCTCTATTAGGAGACTCTTGGCCGAACTATGTCCGGCTTGAGTGGGAAGCGGACGATGAAGAAATTCGTTCCCCACCCACCACCCACTTAATAGCCACTGTCGATGACTTAACCGACATGCTTGACTTCGACTCCAAAGACATCGACATTATGGACGACGATGCAGGAGAAGAATAGGAACCACCGCCCATAGGACGCTGAACAACCACCTCATCATATGATATATATATGGTGGACACCCCCAAAGAAATCAATGACGATGAGGCAACGAAGGATAATCCCTTGGAGAAGCACTCTAAGCAGCGGCGTCATCGGCGCTGTTCTAAGCCCCACCATAGCAAAAATAGCGTTACCGGCACAAGAGATGATAGCAATCCGGATGGTGCCGAAGATGAAAACAATCCCGCCTAGCCAGGCTTCGATCAGGCCGAGCGGGAGAATTGGCAAGCTAGCCCTAGGGAACATGCAACAGATGGAGAATCAAAGGATGACAATTACATGCCCCTCTCCGAAGACGAAGTAAGCCTTGGCAAGGAAGAATTCATCGTGCCTGAGGACCCCGTCGAACAGGAGCGCTTCAAGCGCCGGCCTATAGCCACTGCAAAAAGCCTGAAGAAGAAGCAGCAGAAGCTTCAAGCTGATCAAGATCTGCTAACTGATAGATGGACTGAGGTCCTGGCAGCCGAGGAATACAGACTCGAGCGCCCAACCAAAACTTACCCAAAGCGCAGGTTCCTACCTCAACTCGAGGAGGAGGCATCAAAACCTACACTACCAGCGCACGATGCGGCTGACCGGCCACCTCGTGGCCGAGACAAAGCGGCGTATCAGCCCGAACACCAGCTCGCACCCCGTCACCAATCAGACAAAAACACTAAGGCCCGGGGCTACCGAGGGAGTCCTGGATTAAGGGGTCCTCGGGCAGCCGGACTATATACTGTGGCCGGACTGTTGGACTATGAAGGTACAAGATTGAAGACTTCGTCCCGTGTCCGGATGGGACTCTCCATTGTGTGGAGGGCAAGCTTGGCAATTCGGATATGTAGATCTCCTTCTCTGTAACTAACTCTGTGTAACCCTAGCCCCCTCCGGTGTCTATATGAACCGGAGGGTTTAGTCGGTAGGACAAGAACAAACAATCATAATCATAGGCTAGCTTTTAGGGTTTAGCCTCTACGATCTCATGGTAGATCAACTCTTGTAATACTCCTATCATCAAGATCAATCAAGCAGGAAGTAGGGTATTACCTCCCTTGAGAGGGCCCGAACCTAGGTAAACATCGTGTCTCCCGCCTCCTGTTACCACTAGCCTTAGACGCACAGTTCAGGACACCCTACCCAAGATCCGCTGGTTTTGACACCGACATTGGTGCTTTCATTGAGAGTTCCACCATGTCGTCGCGATAAGGCTTGATGGCTCCTTCAATCATCTTCAACGATGCGGTCCAGGGGGAGGGGGGGTTCCTCCCCAGACAGATCTTTGTATTCAGCGGCTTCGTACTACGGGCCAATTCGCTTGGCCATCTGGAGCAGATCGATAGCTACGCTCCTGGCCACCAGGTCAGGTTTGGAAGCTTGAACTATACTGCCGACATCCGCGGAGACTTGATCTTCGATGGATTCGAGCCCATGTCAGGTGCACCGAGCGGTCACGACGAGCATGACTTAGATCTGCCATAGGACAACGTTCGGGAGATCGCGCCTGCAGCAGCCCCGGGAATCAATCCGGAGCAGCCGGGCCATCCGAGGACGGGTGGATGGACCCCGCCATGGAGGGCGCACACTCATAGGCGTTGGAGCCGAACACTAACCCCACCTCCTATGGGTCCTGTGTCATCGGGGCCTCGAGCTTGTCTCCGGTTACAGGCTCCGAACCACGTACATCCGTGCCTATCGAATCTAATTGGGCACCGATCATGGAGTTCACTTCCGCGGATATCTTTCAACACTCGCCCCTGGGTGACGTGCTAAATTCATTAAAGTCTCTCTCTCTGTATGGGGACTCTTGGCCGAACTATGTCTGGCTCGACTGGGAAGCGGACGACGAAGAAATTCGTTCCCCACCGACCACCCACTTCATAGCCACTGTCAATGACTTAACCGACACGCTCGATTTTTACTTCGAAGACATCGACGGTATTGACAACGATGCAAGAGAAGAACAGGAACCACCGAACACTGGGCGCTGGACTGCCACCTCATCATATGATATATATATATATATATATGGCGGACACGATAAAAGAAGGCGATGGCCATGATGCAACGAAGGATAATCCCCTTGATAAGCCACCAAAACGATGACATAGGCGCCGCTCTAAATCCCGCCATAGTAAAAACAACGACAACAACGCAAGAAATAATAATACCCCGGTCGACTCTAAAGGAAACGACAACCCCACGGACCCAACAAAGGAGCAGGATGAGCCAGGGGATGGTGAACATAGTCCGGAGCCGATGTCAGATGACGCCGATCCCTAGGGTAAAATTCATCAACCTGTCTCCAGAGAAGAGAACAGTCCGGATGACGATGCACTCATCATCCCGGAAAAACACTTGAAACAAGAGAATCTCCATAGAAGACTTATCGCCACCGCGAGGAGCTCGAAGAAGCAGAAGCAAAGTCTTAAGGCCGCGCAGGATACGCTCAACCGCAGATGGAACAAGGTGTTTGACACTGAAGATAAATACAGCGGCGATCGCCACACAAAGAGCTATCCAAAGCGCAAGCTGCTGCCCGAATTCGACGACGAGGCCATAGAGCCCATTCAGCAGAAAAATAAAACGGCCGATCAGTCGGACCGACCACCCCGTGGTCACGACAGGATGTCTAATGATGCCGCACAAAAGTCACCACACGATTTACGTGAGCTCCTGGAGAAATAATCTAGTATGGCCAGGTCCATCTATGGATCTAGGAAGCGTGCTTCGGCACATGATTAGAGCTACCAAAACGATCATATTGATCGAATACCAGCTAGGAATTAGCACCGAGCACAACAACCATCGACATCATGCCATGAGACGTCCAAATACAGGGGTGCCACACACCCCCTGTGCTTCACCGATGAGCTGTTGGACCATGAATTTCCGGAAGGATTTAAACCCGTGAATATAGAGGCATACAACGGAATGACAAACTCTGGGGTCTGGATTGAGGACTTTATCCTTCACATTCACATGGCCCGCGGAGATGATCTCCATGCCATTAAATACCTACCCCTCAAGTTGAAAGGACCAGCTCAGAACTAGTTGAAAAGCCTCCCCGAAAACTCAATTGGATGTTGGGAAGAACTTGAGGATGCTTTTAGGGCCAATTTTCAAGGGACCTATGTCCGACCTCCGGATGCAGACGACCCAAGTCACATAATTCAACAGCCTGGAGAGTCAGCCCAAAAACTTTGGAACAGATTTCTTACTAAGAAGAATCAAATCATCGACTGCCCGGATGCCGAAGCCTTAGCGGCCTTCAAGCATAGTGTCCAGGACGAATGGCTTGCCAGACACCGCCAGGAACATCCAAGGACAATGGCAACCTTAACAAGCCTTATGACCCGCTTTTGCGCGGGCGAGGACAGTTGGCTGGCCCGTAGCGGCACCAGCGACCCAGGCACATGCGAAGTCAGGGACGGCAACGTGAAGCCGCGACACAATAAAAACAAGCATCGAAACAATGAAGGCAGCCCACATAACACGACGGTCAATGCCGGATTCAGGGGCTCTCGACCCGGTCAACGGAAGAAGCCATTTAAAGGTAGCGGAGATGGACCGTCCAGCCTAAATAAGATTCTAGACAAATTATGTCAGATTCATGGCACCCCCTAAAAACATGCAAATCACACCCACAGAGAGTGCTGGGTTTTCAAGCAGGCCGGCAAGCTAAATGCCGAACACAAGGGGAGGGAGACACGAAGTCAAGACGAGGATGAGCCTCACCAGCCAAACACTGGGGGACATAAAAAATTCCCACCAGAAGTCAAAACAATGAATATGATTTATGCAACTCACATTCCAAAGAGAAGGCGCAAGCGCGCACTCCGAGACGTATACGCTGTAGAGCTCGTCGCCCCCAAATTCAATATCTGGTCGGCCTGCCCGATCACTTTTGATCGCAGGGATCATCCGACTAGTATCCGGCACAGAGGATTGGCTGCCTTGGTGATCGACCCAATAATTGATGGATACCATCTCACCCGAGTCCTTATGGACGGCGGCAGTAGTCTTAACCTGATATATCAAGACACTGTCCGCAAAATGGGGATAGACCGTCAAGAATCAGCCAAAGCAATACTACCTTTAAAGGAGTGATACCAGGCATCGAGGCATGCTGCACATGCTCTCTAGTACTAGAGGTTGTATTCGGTTCTCCCCACAACTTTAGAAGCGAAGAATTAACCTTCGACATCGCTCCATTCTGAAGCGGCTATCACACACTACTTGGAAGAACAGCCTTCGCTTGTTTTAATGCAGTACCGCACTATGCTTATCTCAAAATTAAAGATGCCCAGTCCACGTGGCATCATCACAATTAGCCAAAATACAGAGTGTTCTTTACACGCGGAATAATATGTTGCGGCTCTAGTAGCCGAACACTGAGAGGCCTTTCCAAACAAAATAAATGATCGGTCGTCAAGACCACGGACACGGTTAGACGAGTCCGGCGCACCACCTGTTGTCACAGCCCGGATAAACCTGAGCTGGGGACGATGGATATGCCCCCATAGGTGGCGCTAGGGGCTGCATGCATGTAAAAAAGCCCATAGCTCGGCTTGACCCTATTAATACAGTAACAGTTTACATCTTCATGATCGGTTCAGAATAACCAATTTATCGCACGAAGTCTTTCACCTGGGTTTTTCCTTTTTTCAGATGATCATCGTGCTACAGCCTTCTAGGATATGGCACAACGGAGATAAAGGCGCAAACGTGCAGCAGGGCCCCGCTCAAAGGTTTCTCTTTAGATTAAGACCTTGCGTAAACATTTTTAATGTCTCTTGTTGCTTCTTCTCCTCCGGACACTTAACACAACCGGGAGGGATACTGGTGTTATTGGCATTTTGTCATGCCAGACTAATGCACGTACCTGGAAACTCAGGGCTCATTATCGAGGGCGTAATTTAGCCCAGTATATGTTGTAAAGTCTGAATACCTTAGGGAGTGTTAGGCGTCGCGAGTTTGGCCTTATATGCATCATCTTTGAATCATATCTTTGGTCAAATGTTGGGTTTGCCTAGCTCCCGTGTTTTGCTACCTTACGTTCCGCTCTATCGGCTAAGGCTGCACCGGGAGAACTACTATGATTGTGCCCTAGTTCATCTGGATGAGCACCTCAGTAGAGAAAGCCGAAAACTGACTGTCATGATACAGTGCGAGACTGGTCAACCACTCGATGACTTAGCGGAATCTTCGTGATTCCTCCACATTAACGAAGGACCATTTTCCCGGTCATGTACGTACGTGCACCATATTCAGATGAACGCCGAAGTACCAGGGGCTATATAGTAGCCCCACCGTCAAACTCCTATGGCTAAGTGAAAGTGGTAAATCTATATAGTCCGATTGCCTGGTTCGCCGTGCTATCACCTCCTTAACGGACCAAGACATTTTACCTCCATCGAGAGGGCCCGAACCTGGGTAAACATTGTGTCCCTTGCTTCCTGTTACCATCAGCCTGAGACTCACAGATCGGGACCCCCTACCCGAGATCCGCCGGTTTTGACACCGACATTGGTGCTTTCATCGAGAGTTCCTCTATGTCGTCGCTTCGAGGCTTGATTGCATCTTCAATCGTTAACAACACGGTCCAGGGTGAGGCTTTTTTCTCCGGACAGATCTTTGTGTTCGGCGGCTTCGCACTGCAGGCCAATTCGCTTGGCCAGTTGGAGCAGATCGACAGCTTCGCCCCTGGCCACTAGATCAGGTTCGGAAACTTGAACTACATGGCGGATATCCGCGGAGACTTGATCTTCGACGGATTCGAGCCTGCACTAGGAGCGCCGACAGCCACGACGAGCACGGCCTAGACCTACTGTCGGACAGTGCCCGGGACATCATCCCCGAAGCAGCCTTGGATCTAAATCCAGGGCAGGTTGTGTTGCCTATGGACGGAGGGCTGGACCCCGCACCGCAGGCCGCACTCTTATCGGTGGTAGAGCGGAACACGGGTCCCACCATTGTGGAGGCCTGTAATCCCGAACCCCCGGACTAATATCCGGCTGTTGGTCCTGGTCCGCTTACTCTCGAGCCAGTCGAGCCAGGTTGGGCTCCGGTAATGGAGTTTACCGCGGCGGACATCTTTCAGCACTCACCCTTTGGCGACATGCTGAACTCATTGAAGTCTCTCTCTTTGTCAGGAGACTCTGGGCCGAACTATGTTCGGCTGGAGTGGGAAGCAGGCGACGAACGAATTCGCTGCCCACCCACCACCCACTTTGTCGCCACGATCGATGATTTAACCGACGTGCTCGACTTTGACTTCGAAGACATCGATGGTATGGATGACGATGCAGGAGACATACAGGAGCCACCGCTCATAGGCGGTGGACAACCACCTCTTCATACGATATATATATGGTGGACACTCCGAAAGAAACGAATGGCAATGAGGCAACGGAGGATAACCCCTCCAAGAAGAAAGCAAAGCATGGGCGTTGCCAGCGCTGCTCCAAGCCCCGCCAAGGCAATATCAGCGTCGGAGATGATAATAATCCGGATGGTGTCGACAATGAATACAACCCCGAACAGCCCGCCTTCGAGCAGGCCGAACAGGAAGACGGGCATAACATCCCAGATGAATAGGCGACGGACGGGTATCCGGAGGAGGCGCTTTGATATACCCCGTTATCCAGGACTCGGAGAAATGCGTTTTCGGCATCCCCTCTGGAAAACTGCTGGGCTTCATCGTCTCCAATAGAAGAATAGAATCTAATCTGGCAAAAATCCGAGCTTTGTCACAGTTGGCTATACCAACAGACCTCAAACACATCCAGAAATTAGCTGGATGTGTGGCTTCTTTAAGCCGCTTTATCTCCAGGTTAGGAGAAAAGGCATTGCCTCTTTATTGCCTCCTTCGGCGCACCGAACACTTCGTGTGGACGGATGCAGCCGCGGACGGACTAGATGAAATAAAGACCTTATTGGCCAGTAATCCAGTCCTAACAGCGCCAACTATCGGTGAACCTATGCTGTTGTACATAGCTGCAACACATCAAGTTGTAAGCGCATCACTCATCATCGAGCGAGAGGTTGACGGATAAAAATTCCCGCTACAGAAGCCGGTTTATTACGTATCCACGGTCCTCACCCCATGCAAATCCCGATACCCACACTATCAAAAAATTGCATACGCAGTCTTCATGGCATACCGAAAGCTACGACACTACTTTCAAGCGTGTTCGATTATGGTGGCCTCCAAAGTACCACTCAACGATATAATAAATAACCACGATGCCACGGGCCGGATTGCTAAATGGGCCATCGAACTCCTTCTATTTGACATAACGTACAAGCCCCGGTGGGCTATCAAGTCGCAAGTATGAGCTGACTTCGTCGCCGAATGGAGGGAAGCCGAACTCCCTAAAGAGTACGATGCGTACTCTAACTGGATCATGCACTTTGACGGATCTAAAATGCTGGCCGGATTGGGAGCAGGTGTAGTCCTGACTTCTCCCACCGGGGACACGGTCCAGTACGTCCTCCAAATATTATACACAGACTCCAACAATGCAGCCGAATACGAGGCTCTGTTGCACGGTCTCCGGATGGCAGTCTCTATGGGCATTCAACGCCTAGAGGTGCGCAGGGATTCAAACCTCGCAATATCGCAAATAAATGGAGACTTTAATGCCAAGGATCCAAAAATGGCGGCCTATCGCAATGCCGTCCTTAAAATGTCAGCTCGGTTCGAGGGGCTCGAATTCCACCATGTGGCTCGAGAAAACAATCAAGTGGCAGATGTCCTTGCATGCATCGGCGCTAAACGCGACCCCGTCCCACCTAACATATTCATGGAAAGGCTGTTCAAGCCATCTGTGGTATGGGAAGGGGAGTCCGGCAATACTAGCACGGATCCGAATACATCCCCAGATTCCAAACTATCAGACATACTCGGAGGTTCTACCACCGAAATAACATCGTCAGCCCACGAAATAATGGCTGTTATCGCCTCGTGGACTGAGCCTTTCTTGGCCTACCTAAATAGGCAGGAGCTCCTTGAAGACTAAAATGAAGCACGCTGCATTGTCCGGTGCTCTAAATCTTACAAAGTCCATGAAGGAGAACTCTATAAGAAAAGTACTACCAGAGTGCTCCATAGGTGCATCTCCGAAGAGGAAGGGCGGCAGCTCTTGGCTGAAATCCACTCCGGACTGGGCGGGCACCATGCTGCGGCTCGACCACTAGTCAGCAAGGCCTTCCGTACAGGTTTCTATTGGCCAACGGCCCGAGCAGACGCAAAGGACCTTGTCCAACACTACGTCGGTTGCCAGCTCTTCGCCAATCAGAGCCATATGCCCCCTAGCGATCTCCAAACAATCCCCATAACTTGGCCCTTCGCGTTCTGGGGGTTGGATATGGTTGGACCCCTTAAAGGGGGAGGCCATAAGAAAAAAATACTTATTGGTCATGGTTGACAAGTTCACCAAATGGATAGAAGCCAAACCAGTGAAAACGCCTGAATCTGGACCAGTTATAGACTTTATATCCGGGGTCGTACACCGATACGGTGTCCCCTGCAGCATCATCACCGATAATGGCTCGAATTTCACGGCCGATGAGGTGAAATCTTGGTGCGGCAAAATGGGCATTAAGCTCGATTATGCTTCCGTCTATCATCCTCAAACAAATGGCCAGGTCAAACGGGCAAACGGTCTTATTATGAGCGGCATCAAACCCATACTAGTGCGATCCTTGACAAAGTCGCATACTCAGTGGGTCGAGGAGCTCGACTCCGTACTCTGGGGGCTGCGGACCATGCCGAATCGCACCACCGAATACACCCCTTTTTATGGTCTACGGCGCGGAAGCAGTACTACCATGCGACATAATACATGATTCGCCACGCGTACGCATGTACGAAGAGAAGGAAGTTGAGTTAGATCGGCAGGATAATTTGGATGCCCTGGAGGAGGAGCGCGATGTCGCTAAGGCCCGTTCCGCATTCTATCAACAACAGGCTCGACGATACCAAAGCACAGAAGTGCGGGCCAAAACTTACAATATTGGCGAACTCATTCTACGCTTACCAGAGAAGAAGAAGGACAAGCTCAAACCCAAGTGGGAAGGCCCCTTCATCATCGACAAAGTTCTCACTGGAGGAGCATACCTCCTACGTAATGCATCTGATAGCAGACTCGAGCCAAACCCTTGGAACGCGGCCAGACTCCGGAGATTCTACGCCTAGTGCCGAACTCAGTGTTCGTCTCCTTAACCCTCCTTTTTCAATTATGCTCCCTCCCTTTTCCTTTCTCGATCTCCTTTTCACACAAGTATTTCATACAGTGTACAGTGCGGATTCCCGGATTACTCCGACCGCACTATGTGTGTAAACTTTACCTGAGGGCTTCCTATACGGAAGCTTAATATGAATTACTTTAAGGGCTTCTTGCCCATCACACATGCGTTTCTTTTTCCATGTGTGCCTTTTCTTCACCATTATATGCATCAATATGACTTAAGACGTGGCAAAGCTGGGTTGCCTGGCTCCTGTGTTTATGCCCTACGTTCCCGTTAATTCGGCTAGGGCATAAGGGGAGCACCTCTGCGATTGTTACTACCGGTTGAGCCAGATGTGTACCTCAGACTGGGTGAAGCTGAAAGCTAGTTTCCTTAAGAGAATATTCGGTCGGTGAACAAAAGATGTCCTCGTTTATTATAACATTAATCCCCAGAAGTTTCATTTCCTACGCTTTGGTTCGCAGTCCGGACATGTGCCTTGACACATGCTTACCCAGGGAAAGGAACCCTTAACAGAACTATTCTCCCTGGAAGATGTTTCTTGCTAACCATGCAATATAACATAACTAGTTGGGTACTTGTCTGTTCAAGCACTTATGACCCCTACGCCTGGTCTCCACGCATACTCCGGTTTTATATAACCGAGCGGGTATTCGGACACACCCCGGACTTTAGGATCCGGGGGCTGAAGCGAAAAGGTCCGCCACGACAAATGATTTTAAATCCAGCTAGGGGCTACTTATGTCCAAGGAATTACACAGTCATTTGGACTGATTATATTCATCCTCTATACCATCCAACAGGCTATCTAACTTACAATCTTGTTGCGAATACTTTGCGGCTAACGCCACCTAGTTATATACCAGACTCACGGGAATTTCTTGCCCATCTGACCTGGCCGGTCCAACTTCGGCCATATGGTTCGGGTCCAGCCTAGTGTAACGCTTCTTCACCATCGCCCATGCTTCTCTTGCACCTTGCCGACAGGCAGATATCTTCCACAAACGGAAGCGCTGCTGTGCTCCCTGAAGCATGTCCACAAGCCACCCCCCATGCCGCTCGGCAGGGAGCTTGATGGCCACAAAGACCGCGCAATGCCCTACATCACCTGCCGAGCTTGCTCGTGCAGTTGTGGGAGGTCCTGCTGTAAATCACCTGCAGATGCGGGCATCTCCTCCTTGGGGCAACCCGTCAGCATTCCTGCAACCATAAATTTTTCAATATGCTTCCTCGCCGAACTATACTACAGTTCGTTTAGGCACTTACGATAAATGCCGTGGCGAAGCCTTTTGTTCTCCTACACAGAGTCCGCCAGCTGTGCGCGGACGTCTTTCAATTCCACGTCCAGCCGAACATTGGCATCTTGGAGCATATTCTTGTCATGCTTCACTTGCGTCAGGATGCGCTCGCTGGCCTTTAGTTGCCTCTGGAGATGCGACTCGTCCGCCCCGCCGCCCTCCGGATTTACTCCGGGGTTGTCTACAGAACTCTCTGTTAAATTTGTCATACTAGCCGGTTGCCAACTGGTGCATTTTCACATAATTCAGATAAATATTACCACATGAGGCCTTCTGGGATTCCTCTAGCTTGGCAACTATGGCCCTCAGTTGAGTCTTGCACTCCTCTAGCTCCCGAGCCAATTGCTCATTCTTATCAACAAGAACCTGCGCATGAATTGATACTTAAAACTGTTGTTTCAACCATTTCAAGTCTCAGGGGCTACTACTATATATATGCTCATCAAGCTTTCTTACCCGTATATCTTTGGTATACTGGACTGTCGCCCGGGCGAGTCCGCTTTGAGCAGCTCGGATGTATGCGTCTCCTGAAGTAAAGGCATTAAACGCCTCTTCGGAGAAGATGTTGTTGCGAAGCACGGCCCGTCGACGCCGATGATCCATGGCGCTCTCTACCTCCGAATTGGTGGCGGAGAGCATATCTGCATCCTCTGTCGGAGGACTATGCGGCATCGGCCCTACGTTCGCCTCCCCTCTCGAAGTTGGTCTTGGAGCCCGACTGGTGGAGGCGTGGTTGGCAGGATCTTCGGATACAGTCCGGATACTCCTCTTCCTGCCAAAATGTACGGAGGGCATTGTTATACTTCAAACGACAACAAAATTGCATGACAGGTTATTTTCTTACCTCTGTAGAGGCGTGTCGGCTCTAATCGCTTTCCTCTTGAGCCTGCCCAATCTGGATGGCTGTGGCTGACGGGTCCCCAGGGGCTCGGCCCTGCGCTTCGAACGTTGCTTCTATAAAAGCACAACATATGAGGGATAAGGTGTGACATCAGGAAAGAATTCTCTTCGGAGGATCGAGTTTTCTGCTTGGCTTACACGCAATGAAGGTAACAGTCCGGGATAATCAGCGGTAATAGCCACTGGGGCACCGTCACGGCTCGTCCGATAAAATATCCCGTCGACAAGCTCCATGGCCGCATCTGGGTCTTCTTCGAGTCCTAGATCCAGGGCCCTTTCGGGGTCCTCTGGCTGCGGAGAAGGGCTGGTGATTCCTTCCACGTCCCTCCTTAGTTCCTGCTTGGAAATATCGACGCATGTAACTTTAGCAAAGAACGCCACAATAATTGAAGCGATAAAATAAATGACGAGTTACCCAGTTTGGGGGATTGTACATGGAGAATCCGCCTCGCGGTTTGATATGGAGGAATTCCTCCTCTTCTCCTTTGTACAGGTCGGACAGTGTCCTTGCCAGAGCTGTGGGGGAGTCCGGACCCTTACGGCCGCAGTGGGTGGCATCGTCTGTCCCGTTGTAGGGCCACATGAGATTGCTCCGATATTGAAGCGGTTGCACTCCCCGCATTATACATATTGCCATCACCTCGACTATCGTCAGTCCGGATTTGGCCAGTAACTTTATTCTGTTCATCAGGAAATGTACTTCCCTGGAATCCTCTTCTTGGGGGCCTCGGGGGCGCCAGCTTAGACGCGCCCTCGGCGGAGAGTTACTGAACTTGGGGAGTCCTGTCCGGATTGGATCCCGAAGAGGAGCGTCATCAATATAAAACGACTCTGAAGCCCAGTTGTCTGGAGCCTTCTTGGGAGTACCGGACAGGTATCCGGTCTCAGCAATACGCCATACTTCGGGCCCGCCCAGTTGACATAGGGATTCTCCCTGGTTGCGGGGGACAAGGCAGAACAACTTCTTCCACAATCCGAAATGAGCCTCACAACCTAGAAATAGCTCGCAAAGGGTGACGTTACCCTGCTATATGCAGTATGGAGGCTGGGGTAAGACTGTGCAACTGGAGGCCGTAAAACTCCAGAAGCCCGCGAAGGAATTGATGAATAGGAAACCCGACGCCCCTTAACAGATGCGGAATTAAGCATATTCGCTCCTCTGGAGATGGATTGGGGGATCTCTCCGCTTGTTCTCTGCCGTTATAGGTGGCAACTCCGGCTCGAACAGGGACCATGAATGCCGGCGGGAGGAGCCCTTAAGTTTGTAACTTTATCAAATGGCTATGAGAAACTAAACACTCTCCCCAGTCTCCCGGCTTGGGAAGGGGGAGCAAGCAGAAGAGCTGCAACGACTGGCCATGCTGGAATGGTTTTTTCTGGGCGCTCTGTTGCATGCTTGCTCAAGGAGGGAGAGTGAGGTTTGGATATGGGAATCCCCGTCTCTTCAAATAGATGGCTAGCCCGAAGGACCGAGGGTGGCAAATGCAAAAATGCCTCGACTCCTCACATTCGCTCGACACATGGAAATGATCATTATTGATACACTGAAGCCAAGGAGTACAACATCGATGAAGATGCCGAACACTGTTCGTCATGATGGGAACCTTGGAGTATTCGGAGGAGGAACCCGCCTTGCCATGCCGAAGACAAGACTGCGTGCCGGACTCATCATCATTGAAGCCTAGTTGAGGGGCTACTGAGGGAGTCCTGGATAAGGGGGTATCCGGATAGCCGGACTATATATATCGTCCGGACTATAGAAATGTCAAGATACAAGACTCAAGACTTCGGCTCGTGTCCAGATGGGACTCTCCTTTGCGTGGAAGACAAGCTTGGCGATCCGGATATTATGTTTCCTTCCTTGTAAACTGACTCCATGTAAACCCTAGCTCTCCGGTGTCTATATAAACCGGAGAGCATGGTCCTTAGAAGGCCGATCACAATTACAATCATACCATCATAGGTTAGCTCTTAGGGTTTAGCCTCTACGATCTCGTGGTAGATCTACTCTTGTATTCCACATATCTTCAATATTAATCAAGCAGGAAGTAGGGTTTTACCTCCATCGAGAGGGCCCGAACCTGGGTAAACATTGTGTCCCTTGCTTCGTGTTACCATCAGCCTAAGATGCACAAATTGGGACCCCCTACCCGAGATCCGCCGGTTTTGACACCGACACCCACCGTGTATGAATCCGGGTGAGAGGCGGTTACGTCACATTTGGGTGAAATTACAAACCTACCCCTATCGAAATCTATAGAAATCCAGCAGATAGGCTTTGCGTGGCAGGGATAGGTAGTATTAATTTCCATCTCGCAGATTTTGGTTTTGGTCGGTTACTGCGACTTTCCCCGCTTCGTTCAAATTTTGCAGAGCGCACATTTAAGCTCGTGCCAACTCAATTCGAATCCCGTTTGTATTCTATTTTTTTTTGGGCGGGATCCATTTTCAATTGGAATTAGATTCTATATACATCATTTTCTATATATACTTTCAAAAGCACAACACCATTTATACATAAATATATTTACAAATGGCATGATCTCAGATTCATAAGGTTGTATCCATCAATTTGGATTTTCAAATATTTGAAACCACTTTATGTTGAAATCCAATGTATGCATTCCTCGCTAACTGTCTCCAACTAATGTGTGTTTCATGCAGTTTTTTTACTTCTCAAACATGTATAATGTGTTTCACACACGCTACATATAGTGTAATCCCGTTTAGACATTAATTGCATATAAACCATGCATTGTTTGTAATTAAAGAATCTATGGATCACCAATATTGATAAACTATATAACATTACACGTGTGCCCAAATTCAAATGAATATGCATGTTTGATACACCAATTTGCATTATGATATTATCGATGTAGTGATCTCCAGTTTAAATATTTGAATCCCCTTTAATCCAGATATTCGTCTCATATAGCTATCACTCATGCTTATATAGGACTATCTCTCTGGGCCTATACGCGTTCATCGTCTCTCAGGTATCGCTTGTGCTACCTGTATGTCGACAATGATCTTTTATCTTCGTAACACACTGACGGCACTCTCTCCCTCAACCTTCATCACTCTATCTCTCTCTAAGTATATCTCGCTCCCTACTATGTGTCTCTAACTATGACTCTCCATGTGGAATCTCTTTCTCTCACACAAACACAAAACTTTGTCTCCCGGGGTCTCATTTCTCTCTACTATTCCCATTTGCGCCACTCGCACACCCCTCATACAGAGATGTCTTTCGCTCCTTAGATATGAGAACCTACGACTCTACCTCTTAAATATCTCTTTCTCACACACAAACACAAACTCTGTCTCCCAGGGTCTCATATTTCTCCATTGTTCTCTTGTATGCCGCTCATACACACTCTCTCTCCCTGGATATATCTTGCGTTCCCTCATATGTCTCTCTAACTATCTCTCTTGTTGTGAAATATCTTTCTCTCTCGCAGACACAGAACTCCATCTCTTGGGATCTCATTTCTCTCTGATATTTGTTTGTATGTGACTCACATGCACCCTCTCTCTTTCTCTCTCACACCCACACACATAACTCAGCCTTCTGATCAACTCTACTCCTATCTCTAACGCAGACTAGCTAGCATCTTTATCTTTCTGTTTATCTATTTCTCCATCAACCTTCTTTCTCGCACTCCCTCTTGATTCCTATCACGCACACTACATATGTTTCTCTCTACATGCAGTCAAGTGCCCTCTCAAACACATATATAACTTCACCCTCTGAACCACCCGGCGGTCATCTCCAACAACCAAACTAGTGGATGTCCCTCTAGCTAGCATCTCCATCTCTGTATCTATCTGTAGTTTCTCCGTCAACATTTCTTTCTCGCACGGAGTCTTGCTTCCTATCACCCACACTATATATGTCTCTCCATACATATGCATTTATAGGTTGATCTCTTTTGCACAATCGTTGTGCCTCACTCCCTCTGCTCGCCATAGATGCATGCTCCAGCCCACGCCACTATCTCTTAAAGACAAAACACATGCTCAATTGTCGGGCCTTCTTCCCTGCATTCTCACATGCATGCATATTGTCATACCGATCCGTCTCTCCCGTGTTGTTGATCTTATGACTTATGTCTTCTTTCTTTTATCTCGATCATGCACGTGCACACACACACACATCCCACGTATACATGTATACCTCTCACACATGCACGTTCAAGGTCCCTATGTCTCCATATGTAGTTAATTACCCTCAATCCTGACGCCACATCGAATTGTTCTCCTCTTTTGTGCACATAACTTCCGCCTGGATGGGTAAAACACATACTCACACTTAACAATCTCCTTCTAGCTACCCCCACCCCCCCCCCCCCCCGCCTCTCACTCTTCCCCTATATCCCCGAAACCAATAAGACCATCCCTTTGTTTAATTTCCGCCTACATGCATGATCGATATATAGTAGTCTTCCTCATTATCTCTCGAACAACCACGTTCTCTCGATGTCGACTCCTCTCACGCGCACACACCTTCTCTTCCCTCTCTACGGGCATTTTCTCTCTCGCACCCCATCGTTGGTGGCCTCTGCCATAAACATCACCTCTCTATGATGAAGCCATGCACACTTAAATTACATCCACCACAGAGGACCCCGTGACACACACACACACACGCATGCACGCACACACGCACACCCCCCCACACACACACTAAGACTCCATCTCTCTCACAAACACTCACACACTCACACACACACACGCGCACGCACGCACATCCCCCCCCCCCACATACACTAAGACTCCATCTCTCTCTCACACACACAGACACACACAAACTAAGACTCCATCTCTCTCTCTCTCTCACACACACACCCCACACACACACTAAGACTCCATCTCACACACACATGCTCTAGGCGGAGCATTTGTTCCTACCACCCTTCATCCAACCTTACCCGTATGATAAACGATCACCTTTATTTACTTGCATAACATGGGTAAATTCCACTTTACTTTAGTAGTCAGCAAACTTATCATCTGTACCATTATAAAAAACGAGTTGGCGATGATGGTGTGCCTGCCATCTTGTAATACACAACGTAGGATCTATATCTGACGGATAGAAAGCAAACTATGATAATTTTACAAAAGATACCCGCACCTCTCTCCACATCATTATCTCCCACAACCTCATTGCTCAGCAATTAAAAAAGGAATAAGTCTCTGGAACAATCTAGCATGCATGGTGGTCGCTGCCGCCTGCCGGCGCTGTCCATCCCCATGCCTCCGCCCATTCCGACCACCAGTCACCACCATGCTCCACTCCTCCTCGCCTTATCTCTCATCTTTCATTTTTTCGATGACATTCTCGAGATACCAGTTTTCCGATAAAATTCTCGAGATATCATTAGTTTTTACACATGGGATTACTCCTGCATGGGTCAATCACAATAGGTCTTTTGTAAAAAAAAATGCATATTGATGTTCCGTGCAATGCACGAGAATCTTGCTTGTAATTATATAACGCAAATCACGAGCAGGAAGTGACATTTTTTTGACACAACCACATTAACATGGCCACGTAAATCACTAGCTAAAATAAATACCATTATACTTATATCCTGATGCAAAAGGTTGAGACATGTCCGAAGAGTAGATTCGCACACACGCACTCTGTCTCTCAGAATCTCTCTCTCACACACACACACCAGTTATGTGACGCCCACTTAAGCAGACACGTATGTTACAATTTGTGCACCCGCGGGTACACGTGATGTTGCGCATTTACTTAAGCCGAAAGGCAAACCCAAATAGTAGCTGCATTCATTCCCCTCCCGCCGCCTCTTCTCTTGTCACCATCGCCCGGTAGCCATGGCTTGGCTGAACGTTACAACATACGCCATACTCCCGCCGGAGCGACGCTTTAATATGGAAACTTTAGTGGTCATCCACGCATATTTTTGTGCTAGCACTCCTATATAAGGGTTGACCGGTTGCTTCCCGCGGACGTGCGCGTGTGGTGGAAGAGGAAGGAGAAGGGAAGTGGGCTGTGGAGTAACTTTTTTACCACAATTTCTTAGGAAACTGAGTGCAATAATTGAGTAGTTTTGCAAACTACCAGTACTACACCTGAAACGGTTCAAAACCTATACTCCCTTGCCATCGCGCGCTTCCCGCGTGAAACGGTCAGTGTCGCCTTGGAGCATCAGTGCTGCATTAATGCCCGGCCAGAGTGGAGGCAACTTCTCACTGGTGCCGGCTTTGAAGTGGCGCGACGGCCGAGAGAGCGCCGCTTCCCGATGCACGCGACTACTCCGCGTCGAGACTGGCCATAGGCCTTGTTTGGATCCATGGGTTAGAGTTAGTTTGAGCTAGTTGGGGCTCAAATATCCCTAAAGTATCCAAGCATGAGGGTTTAAATTGGAGCAAGTTGCACCGAACCCACCAAAAAAAACTATCCCACCCAACAGGTGCTAACTGGAGATAGTTCTCATTGGGACCACTGAAAAATCACTTTTCTCTCTCCATCAAGTGCATTTATTGTCAATCTAACCCTGTCACCCAAACACCTCTTTGGCTAAAGTTAGTTCAGGGTTAGTCACGAGTTAGTCTAACCTCTAGCTAAGTTAGAGTATCAAACAGGAGAAGTATAGGACATGCAAATTGCTCAAAGCATACATGCAAATTCGTACGTGAAAGGATTTTTTTTCTTTTTGAAAACGGAATGTGAAAGGAATTTTTTTAGAATGCTCTTGGCATGTCACTAACATGTGATGAGTTAACCGACCTCAATAGACGGCAAAAACGCCAGCCCGCCGCACTTTGATAGAGACGAGGAGGGAGAAGCGATACAGGCTGCTGGATTACTAGAGATAGGTGTCGCACGGAAGCCAAGAAATATGGTGATAGTGTGGGTTAGCCATGTACTAGTATGATGTAACTACACTGGGCTGTCGTGTTTCCTACTCTTCTCGTCCACTGTGGAGATGATTGGTTAATTTTATATCACTGAATAATATTAAATATTATGAGTGCGGACGCTGCACCATGAGGTTCCTTGCTCCTTGTCGGTCATCCGGAATCTATGTTCTTCCACTCTATTTTTTTATGTGAGCTTTGTTCATCCTTTTGCCAACACACGAGACATCTAGCATCAAGGTGCACGTGTTATGCAAGGATTGTTCCATCTATATGAAGAACACGTGGGACTGGAACTACGAGAAGGACATGTACTCAGGAGTGGACGTACGAACCTGTGTAATGTAGCGCAGTAAGTGAAGTAGAAAGGCACAAATGGTATGAACATGCGTGGCATATAGGGTGTGTTTGGTTGCGTTCTCGTCTCAGCATAGTTGTTCCCTCTTCATGCATGCTCAACTCAACACCCCTCTTCATGCATGCTCAACTCAACACCCCTCTTCATGCATGCTCTCTTCATGCATGCTTCTAGTGTATTTGTGCTAAACTAGTGTGGACTCATGCACCCTCCATACACTCTACCAAACACCCAAAAGCGGGTCAAGAAGGGAACTCTTGGGCAGCATTTCTCTCTTACTACGTACTACCACTAAATGTTGTACGTGCAATGCACGGTGATGTTATGGAGTACATGCCTAAGTACTCTACTACTACTATATTAGTTGGAGGCACATATTAACATTTATATTTGTTTACGTGTATGCTCCGAGACCTTCCAACTAGACGTGTCTTTCTCTCCAGGTCGCACTTTGTATCATTCATACCACTAAGTATTACTACGTGTGGTCTCCGACCCAGAAGTGGAAGAAGTGGAGACGCTCTACCACGCTATTTTTTAACGCTGGGCTCTACCACGCTGTTCATGTCCCACTCCTTTCGCTGGCATGTGGGACATCCAGCACATGTCGTGTTTGGCACCCTTCGTCGTAAGAGTTGAAACGCCAGCATTCATCAAAAATAAAAAATAATTATAAATCAGCAGTGATACTAACCAATCAGCAGTGATACTATACCACACGGTTTCCTTTCTCCTCGATATCAGAAAGAATACTTCCGTTCGCCAACATGTGGGACGTCGACCATCCTAGTCCACTTGCCATGCACGCAGAACTCCAAGGGAGAGTCACCCAGGTCGTCGTGCCGCAGTAACAATGACTAATGAGCCGTCAAATCACAGGCCCACTTCCCACTTTGAAGTTGCTCGGACGAAGGAACCACCATGACTTCGTTTAATTCCGCTTCTTGAAGAAAACTACTGTATCAGTAGTACTGCTAGCTACAATAGTTATTCCAACAGAGGCCTCCTTTCGTTCATAGGATAGGAATTTTATAGGAATATGAAAATCATAGGAAGTGAGATGACATGCATCTCAATTCCTATAGAGAAAGAGATGCCATTTGATGCATAGGATAGGAATTTTTCCATTTAGTCTAGGCTAATGTACTGCTAATTTGCTCTAAAAACTACAGTAGTAACTAGTAGTACTAGTACATGCTCGTACTCAGACAGAGACACACACACTAACTACTAGTACTACTACTTCTCACATGCTGGCCAGACGCCATCATTCTCCTTCCCGGCTTTGTCGGTGACACCCCACCGTGCTTGGATCTCCATCGAACTCTCCGTAGCAGCGCCTGCGTCCTTTTCTTTATTGTGGTGGCGGGCCTCTCTTTTCTTGAGTGCTTTCTGACTTTTCCGCTCCCTCTATGCGGCTTGGGCTGCCTCTTGCTCTACCGCCTATTCGGCCTTGGCATCTTCAAATTCCTCCCACATAGTTGTGAGGTCGCGAGCGGCGATGAACTCGGCATGGCGGGATGCCATCGCTTCCCTACCATTTTGTGTGCGGTCGTGGGCGGCGAGGAACTCGGCACGGCGGGATGCCATCGTTGCCTTACCGGTTAGTGTGCGGTGCGGTGGCATGAACGACGCTTGGTGAGAGCTCTGGGGTGGAGTGGCCGGACAACAGTATAGTGCATTGGTTTGTCAAGAGCTCAAGGATAGAAGAGCAAATTTGGATTTCCCTTCAATCCTGGTCATTTATTACCGATTAAAATGCATTGGCGGTCATCGAACTTGTCTTGATAGCTCACTTTAATCATTGTATACGAGATATGGTGATTATACGGTCACTGGCTCAGCGTATAGCTCCTTATTTGTCTGGTTGACCAGTCAACCAGTCCGCATGTGCCTCATCAGCTCGTGTTCTTTATCTATCTACGTGGGCCTACCTGTCAATGGAGAAAGAAATACTGTAAAACCAAAATTATGCATATGTGGGGAATCAAACCACGGACTCGTCGCTGCAATGCACCCTCATCAGCCAAATGAAAATGAAATACTTTGTGTCAGACACTCACGCTCACGCTGTCAAAGCATGCTAATGCATGCACGTCGCCCTCTAAATCAAAGTCCTGCTCATGGCTTAACGCAAACGGCGGGCCCATAACCTGCGCGCCTCGGCGGTGCCTGACATTACTGTTTAGACGTTTGATGGAGGCCTACGCGGACGCCGAGCACGTATTCACCTGGCTGAACACCAACGGCCATACTCGGACCGCCTTGATCATGTATATCGTCCATCACAACGACAATCTATAAAACAGCCTAGCTAGAGAGGGTACTATGGTAGTATGGTACGGAGTATGTACTATAGTGAGCTACATATCTTAGTGCCACTACACACCGAAACCCCTTCCATCACTAGCACGCGCTTCCCGCCTGAAACGGTCACCGTCTCTCCAGAATGTCAATGTCGCATTCACCAGACTTAACTACAGGTGCAATTGGTGTGTCACTGACATGCGGGCCAGATGCCCATTGGGCCCACATGTCAGTAACCCAACGCATCTGCAGTTAAATCACTGAAGTAGCATCCGCATTCATGCCCGACGAACCTACTCCGGTGCCAGTTGTCCGTCTGTCTGCCATGGCTCATTGGCATTCGCCCGCTATATTAACTTGAGCCCCAGCTCCCAGCCATAGCCAAAGACCCACACTTATTCTCCTCCGGTCCCTTCCTTCTGTCGGCACCACTCCAACCATGGCCTCCTAGCGCTCCGAAGCTCTCTTGGACGTACTATCGCAGGAGCAAACGAGGGACATCAGTGGCTCCGCTCCGGGCATGCTCCAAAGCTCTCTTCGACGTACTATTGTAGGAGCAAACGAAGGAGATCGCCGGCACCCCCCCGACCGCCCTCCGCCGCCACGACCACGAAGCCGGCGCGCGTGCGCCGGTGTAGCCAGCAGCGAGGAAGAGTAGTACACAGTAGGTCGCCGCTGCTCTGGTCCCGGGAAGGCCACCGCTACTCCACTCAGTCGATGCCAAGCTTGGTGGGGTAAACATCGGCGGCCGATTAGCCGCTTGACAGCAACGTGGAGGCAGAAACCTTCTGAACCTTGTGCTCCGGAGGAGGAGGTTATTGAGGCGGATGAGGAGGAGGCAAAGGCAATGGCCGACTTTCTCGGGTTCATGGCCGGACATGGTGGTCGGGCACCGGCGATCGTTTAGATTAGGTTTACAGCAGGTTTTAGTACGGTTTGTGTGAAATATGTAATGAATTTCTTCCAGTTTGTAGGAAAAGTTTTCGAAATGTAATGAATTTCATCCGGTTAATTTGAAATTTGCTTTGTTTGCATAAATTTCGTTCGGTTAGTTCAGATAGTTGTCGAAAGCTATGCGGGCAGCATCGGATGGCATCCATCAGTGTCCTTGGATAGATGCCGGTGTAAATTTGTGGGCCAGCGCTGGAGATGCCCTAACAATCATGCTATAATCGCTAACAGTCCTCCATTATTTGGCAGGGAACAGTTATCCCTCGATCAAAATCAGATCCGCGGTGTTTCGCACTCCTCCCGCGTAAGAGTGTAAACTCTTGCTTACATAAAAATGGAGCAAGTGGACGACACAGTAGCATGTCATATCACACGAACTAGCCCGCCTAACAAGTGGGAAAGCACCGCCCTCGTCATTTTATCGATTGATCGCGCGAAAATGTTACGCTTCGCAGGTTCTAAAGGAAAAGGCGGCACACTTACGACTCGTACGCATCGCACCCCCGAAAGTCCGTCTCGCACACCGCTCACCAGAGGGGACACGCATTGTCTTGCAATTTCACTGACATGTGGGACTGTAATTGAATAACCTGTCGATAGCCGAAATCTAATCGCTCGGCGGGTGTCAGCTGAGAAGAGAGAAACGGGGGAGGGAGAAGAGATTGCCCACCCGCCGCGCACGGACTCCAAGAAATATATGGTGATAATGTGAGGTGGGCCATGCTGGAGTCCGGACCGCTTCCGGAGCCCGCTCTGACCGCCCTGGCCCCTCAAGACGCCAGCTTCCTGTCGCATGCATAGCAAGTAGTCCCCGCTTATGTGGAGGAGAGAGAGGCATTGACAAAGTCAAGGAGTTACAGTGGAGACAATAGCTTTCATAAAAAAATAAACAATGAATACTCATTGCTCGTCCTCTATAAAGGAAAGAATACTTTCATTCACCGACATGTGGGACGTCGACCATCCTAGTCCACCTGCCATGCACAAAATTATCCTGGTCTACCCCGGTCGTATCGCAGGCCCAACCTTTCCCACTGTAAGTTGTTCGAACGAAGGAACCATCATGACTTCGTTGAATTCCACTTCTTCAAGAAAACTTACTGTACCCGCAATACTGCTACCACACGTGAAGACTGGACGGCACTGTACCACATCAAATCACTGAAACCCACTAGGCCAAACTAGGCCGCCTAGGTCATCTATTTTGGAACGGAGGGAGTACGTCTCTGCACTGCTATGATTTTGTGTATCACGTTCTTTGTACTTTTGCTACGATTTTCCCACCCTATGAACCAAATGAGGCCTGAATGTATCCGTGTCAACTATTGTCTGATCAATCGCTAAGCCTACAATTTTAGGAGCTAGGGCTATTGGTTGATCGACGAGAGATAAGTATAAGCGTACCACGAGCTCACCAGCCCCAACGTTTCTCTTTGGTGAGTGTTTTGCAAGTACTATAGCTCACATAGTAGCTAGCCTACTAACACCAAGATTCATCAAACAAGCCCTGCTGATATGATAAACAGTTCAAACTTACATCTAAGCATGCCATATATTACATCAAAAGCTGGCGAGGATACATCTGTTTCCATAACTTGGAGAGGGGTCGCATGATTCACTATCAAATAAAAGTAGCAAGATCCACCCACACAAGATAGTGCACTAGCCCTAAGATGGTTTGATAACATGCATCGTTCTGGTAATTAAACACATGGCAATGCAAACTACCCTAAAGGATTAGCGCGACCAACTATTTCTTGTCATCGATCTCTCGAGCAATGACCACAGCACGGACAGCGGCATGGGAATCGATTTCTGGGGTGATGTCCACAGGACTGACCGTGACATCGAAATGGATCTCTGGGGCGATATCCACAGGATGGACAGCGACATCGGAATCGATCTCCGAGGCGATGCCAACAAGACGGGCTACGACATCGGAATCATCAAGGACGTCCACCGGCACCTGCACAACCCTAACATATTATCAAGCACATTCCAAATAATCAAAAACCACAACTACAGTAATAAGCCATTATTTTTTACCTTGTGCAGCTCACCGGGGGATCTCATCCCTCCGGACGCCATCTCCTCGTCCTTGATGGGGGCCATCACCTTGCCAGGGGAATACTGCTTCTCAACGGCAACTATCTCCTCAAACTCGGTCTTGAGCCTCACATAGGTGGCAATCAAAGTTCCTGGGGTAGGCACGGTGGGGCCCTTGCTGTTCTTCCAACTTTCTTTGAGGAGTTCGTCCGCCAACATCCTCAACTCTTTGGCCAGTGCTTGTTTCTTGGAGTTCTTCGTCTCCATGGGTTGGCCCGCCAACATGGTCATTGGTCGGTGCTCGCTTCCTGGAGATCGCTGTCTCCAGTGGGTTATCCGCCGGCAACTCTTTGCCTAGTGCTCCAGGATCCATCAATGAACTAACAAACAAAAAGCAATCGAAAGGAAACCACAATCGCAATGAAAACGGGAAAAGAATAGGATGTGAGAATTGGTCGGTGCTTCGCAAAAAGAAGATTCTTGGAATGAAAATATAGTAGCATAACTGATTTGCCCACCTTTCCTTCGTCGGTACAGAAGAAAAATGGCAGAAGTGAGTAGCCTGGAGTGAGGTTTTCTTCAAGAAAGGAAAGAAAGGGCTTGAACGAGCGTTCCAGTGAAATGATGGTTGCTTCGTCCAGTCCAACTTGGAGGCCACCTTACCACTACTAGTAAAGGTGTGGGTTTTGTGATATGACGCGTCATGACAGCCACACCGGGGTGACAGGTGAGTCTCGACTGTAGCACCTCATTGTGATTTCGTGGATGGCACGCGGGCCCGGATGCTTTGAAATGTCCCGCATGTAGATAGAGTGGCTAGTCATATAGGAGTGCTCAATATTGTGCACCGCGACCAAGGCGGAGAGGAAAAGCGAACCAACCTATGGTTGGATGGTTAGAGGGACAGTGGTATCCCCAGCCCATCAGGGTTAAAATCCTGGTGCTCGCATTATTCCTAGATTTATTACAGGATTTCCGGCTATGCGCTTTCAGTGGGAGGAGACATTCCCGTCGACGACGAGGCGCCTACGGTGACTTCGTAAATTTCAAGATGACATGTCGGCTCAGTCTCTCGGAGTTGCTCATAGGGGTAGGGTGTGCGTGTGTGCATTCATAGGGGTGAGTGTATGCGCGTATGTTTGAGCGCTTGCGTCTATATTGATGATCAAAAAAAAGGCGGAGAGGAAAACAAGAGAACTACATAATTAATGCATGAGTTTATTTAGGGTAGTTTTGTAAAGTAGTACGAGATACATTCCTCCAATCGCAAAATGCCTTGGTTCATGATATTTGAGATTTGAGCCCTATAAACCGGAAGGGAGGGAGTACTGCACGGCTGCACGCGGTATAGTCTAGTCACTTTTTGAAATCTCTAGAAAGGCAAATACTCCTTTCCGGCTTACAGGGCTATACTACTCCCTACGTCTAGGTGCGTAAGTCATCTTACAAAAACCAAATAGTCCCAAAACACTTAGGCGCGGTGCATTAACTTCTACCTTGTTTCTTGTTTCTTGACATATCAACCAATGAGAGATGAGAGGTGTGCATGATTTTAATGACTTGCAATGGCTAGTTCATTGCAAGCAATGCTTTTAATTAGCAAATAAACATTGGTGACCCCAGGAGGAAACGGTGCTAACCGCGTGGACCTATGCAGAATGAGTATCAACCAATGGATAATGGAGTTTAATTGTTAAACAATAGCAATTTTGTCTCATGCAAGAGCCTGGCTACTATATGCATGCTCCAAGGCACCGCACCACACGAGCGTTCGCAACTGCCACGTTCGGGTTGCGCTTGGCTCTTCACCTCTTCGAGAAGACGAACAATGATGTAACTCCTACTTCTACAGTATCGAATCCACTGCTGCATGTCCGTCCACCTCGTGCGGGAGGGATAGCGTGTAGCGAAAGCTTCTACTTACTGCTCTTGCCTTTGCGTCTATGACAGGTGGGCCCAACACGTGCTTGGCCCTCCTGTCATGCAACCAAAGGCAGGTGCAGTTAAGGCACCGGAGCTCAGACCGCGAGGGAGAGGGCGTTGTAGTAATCAAATTTCTCGGTCTTGTACGAGTTGACGCGACACATCAAAGCACTGCACTCGATATAAGTCTTTTTACATATTTCAAATGGACTACTACGTATGTATACATATTCTGCTTCATATGTAGTCACTTGTTGCAATCTCTAAAAAGACTTATATTTGGAAACGGAGGGAGTACAACGCATGCATGCATGCCATGACTTTCCTTTTGATACTTGCATGTGTTGATTTGATGCACCTTGCCAAATTTTGACTATAAATTTAACTAACCAAATTTTCATGCATGTCACAAAAGATTACGGGGCTGTTTGGATTGTGACTATGTTTGTCTTATGTTGCCACATTATTTTTCCCACACTTGCCACACTTGCCTAACCTGAGTTGCTCAAATTGTTAGACACACTTTGGCTTGCCTAAGGGAATGTTGCCACAATTTTTGTGTCTATGACACATTATTTTTGTGTCTATGACATGTCGAGTAGAAAATATAAATAATAATGCATGTTGGGGCAACCCACGTTTCTGCTAATTTTAGCCGTGGGCTTGTTCACAATTTTTACGAGGGGGTGGTTCTTCATTTAATGGAGGGACTTGTAGTACCAGACTTGAACGATACAAAGTGTGACCTGGCACATCGTAACACCACTTGGAACAAGCGGGTAGCTATCTCAAAAAACACTTAACAACTAAAAAAACCATGACCTGGCATGTAGTAGTACACAATTTTAAACGATTGTTTTGATGGAGTGAAAAAGGAAAACTACCCCACTACGTATATATAGTCCGGAGCCTCCGCGCTTGCTTGCTAGGGTTGCTCTATTCACACACTCTCATCCTCTCCAGATCTAAACAAGATAGGGGTAGTAACACTTTCTTTCTCCCTTCAAAAAACACTGGCTTTCTATCCTCACCGTTGGGTACAGATCCGGACATATCCCCCTTCGCCGGTGAAGGGGAGGAGGGGCAACGTTTAGGCCGTCGTCGACAGCGAGGGAGGAGACCCGCTGCCGGCCGCACCATTATCTCTGGCCGAGCGCCGGCGCGGGAGGTCCTCCGATCCCTTCGTTGTTGCCTGTGGGCGGATCCGGTCGGCCTCCCGCCGCCCACCTATCCACATACCGATGACCTTCAGGTATATCTTCGTTTGAAACTGCCTTAGCTCTACTTCCCCAGCTTGCTACATCGTTGCATGTGCATCATTTTCTACCTCTCAGCCCCTCTGGATTGGATGGTCCAATGTCACCTATTTTTCTTCTTCTATTGTTAGAGGTAAAGCTACTTCATGGAGTCGAATCTTGTACTCCCTCCGTCCGAAAATAGTTGTCATTGAAATGGATGTATCTAGATGTATTTTAGTTCTAGACACATCCATTTTGATGACAAGCAATTCCGGACGGAGGGAGTACTTGGTTCAAACAAGAAATAAAGTGGGGGTGGGGGAATTTAGTATGTACATTGGACTTGGTACAAACAGGAAGGAAAGGGGGTGAAAGTAGTACAGACTGGTCATCCAACCGGTCTCTTGGTTGAAAAGGGAAATATAGGGGTAACGCTGTACACAGTGGTATGACCAGGACTAGATTTGCTATCCACACATAGGAGTAGGTGGCTAGAGTGAACAAAAATGGGACCAACCCCGATATGTTTCTTGGATGTTTGTTTCTCGGGGCAACAAACTATGAATCACCACTTTATGCCCCTGTTTACGTACATGGTGCTGCACTGCTGGTGCACTCACTGTCCCATGCCCTTATACCAAATATTTAGTTGTTCTTAATGTAATGTCCCTGGTAAAAATGAAGCCATGCCACTGTTATAAGCCATGATAAGTTTAGCCAAATGTTTTTGCCTGTAATTGTTTGAGACTCTGACTGTTTCCTCTGTACCTTTTTGTGCAAACAGGGATATCCAATTCACCTGGTTGCTGTTGTGACCTTTTGGTGCACTGCACAAAACTCTTCTGAAAAGAAGTGACTTTTGTGTTGTTTAACTGGAATGTCAGAATGGAACAGTTGGTTCATTTCGGTGGAACTGCACAAAGGGAGATCTGTGTTCCAATCCTCATCATCCATATTGGCGCCATAACCTTCCTTTAGGTAAGAATGATATTTAATGCATGTGTTCATCTCTATTTTCTGACTGCCATGAGAAAATAATGCTATTTTTTACTAGTACACTTGTACTCCCTCACTGACAAAACAAATTCTGAATTAGGAGGCCAATCATGTACTTGGTTTCACCAACTGGTGAGGAGAAAGAGAAACAGAGCATGAAGAGGAAGAAGAAGAAGAATAAACAGTGCCAAGGCAATCTTGCTGAAGCCAGAGGCCTCAGTCGAGGCCATTCAAGGGCTCCGGCAACGACTACCTTACATGTGAGACGATCCTCCAGGGAGCCCTTCCACTTCTGCTGTCTCACTTAATGTCAGGACCCCGACTCAAAGGCACACCGATCTAGCATGTAATACCTCATATCACTTTGCGGCCTCATGCACGGTATACCCACGGGTGTCGCCTTACCAGGCCCGGGACCGTTTGCGCCTTTTGGCACACGTATATGATAGTGTTGCTAGCATCCATATGACAAGGAGCCTGGGCTAACATGGCTAGTCGTGAACCCAAAGTGGCACTAACTTATAGGGACAGGCATACATGACCCAACAACGATTGTGTCGGTCAACAGCGAGTGAATCCGGGCTGTAGCAGCTGGGCTAGCAGGACTCTAGAGAATCTGGGCTGTAGCAGGCTAACAGGACTCCGGTAGACACCGCGTGACATTTCCCCGAAGGGATAGACACATGAACGAAGAAGAACACATGCTGGCCAGCCTAAGTGTTTCGGAGGAGTAGCAAGCTACCATGGCTCAGTGGAAGCACTAGGAGACATTTCCCGGTAAGAGAGGCTACCAAGGATAAACAACTAGGTTGTCAGATCCCACACATACCAAGCATTTCAATAACATACACACAATATGCTCGATATGTGCAAATACAACATGGCATCACAACATGACTCTGCGACTCAAGTATTTTGTTCAATAGGCTCCGAGGATCGAGATATTACAAACATGGGTCTCTCGACCCAGCATTCAGAGCATACAAGTCAAAGCACATGCAGAAGCTTAAGATGTCTGAGTACAGACATCTACAAATGAAAAAGGCTGAGAAGCCTGACTATCTACCAGATCCTGCCGAGGGCACAAGATCGTAGTTGAGGTAACGAGGTAAACGTCGAAGTCCACGCGGGACTACTAGTGAGACTAAAGTCTCTCTGCAAAAACATAAAATAGGAAAACGTGAGTACAAATGTACCCAGCAAGACTTACATCAGAACTAACTACATATGCATTAGTATCAACAAAGGGGGTGGTGGGGTTTAACTGCAGCAAGCCAGCTTTGACTCAGTGGCTATCCTGAATTACGACTGGAAGTAACTCTTTTGAGGTGGCACACACGAGTCCACATATTCACCATACCAATACACCACTATGGATCCGCTCCCGTCTCCATACGAGAACACCATCCATAGCACTCACGCTTATCTTGCGTATTTTAGAGTATCCACTTTCACTTGTCTATGAACTGTATAGGCAAACCAGAGGTCCTTTACCATGGACGCGGCTATTCGAATAGATCATTATAACCCTGCAGGGGTGTACTTCTTCATACATGTTTCCACCACTTAGCGTCTGCACACGACATGTGCTCGGCAGACTTCAAGCGAAAGCCGATGTGGGTGTAGACCACGACCTACCTAAACACTCAAGTCTCTAGTCCAGGTTTATCGCCTATTCTTCCGCAGGGAGTCCGGCCAAGGTTTCCACATACTGCCCCGAACAATGTGTACAGGGTTCCGCGACACCAAACGGGCGCCCGACATACGCGGCCACGTGCCTACCGCATCACAGCCCACCCCTCGGGTCAGCGCTGCCCACGGCCTCTAGCATACTACAAACACTAGAAACTACTTGCAACTCCTGGACAGAGGACAAGGGTGATTAAGAAGTTGAGCGGGGTCATATTTCAGGGCCCACTGCATGGTAGTAGCTGTTTCAAGGATCACAAACACAGAACTCAGTTCCTGAGGACGGCTTCAATGAGACAACCTAGCATGTACTCCTACATGGCCTCTCACCGCTACCTTTACCAAATCGTGTTCACACACTTAGCTCACACAAAGTAGGACATGTTAACACACGTCCGATTCATCCCCGATGAATCAGACCTGACTCAACTCTAAGCAGTAGCAGGCATGACAAACAAGCATGAATGAGTAGGCACATCAGGGCCCAAACAACTCCTACTCATGCTAGTGGGTTTCATCTATTTACTCTCGCAATGACAGGTCATGCAAAGGAAAAGGGGTTCAACTACCACAACAAGTAACAGATGTATCGTTGTTGTCCTAATGCAATAAAAGAGAGCAGGAGCGAGAGAGTGGGATTGTATCAGAATGAACAAGGGGGTTTTGCGTGCCTGGCACTACTGAAGATAGTATAGTTCTTCATCAGTGTCATTGATCACATCATCTAAAGCACGTCTATCGAGAGGGAACAAGTTTCGGCAACAGGAAAGGAAACACAAGCAATGCAATGCACAATATGATGCATGATCATGACATGGTAATATGAGTGTGTTGGCCTAATGCAACTATAACCAGATGGGTTTGAGTTATTTTGAACCCAACGTTCAAGTTCAAACTCAACCTATGAATTTATAAAGTGCTTTATCATGTTTTGATATAAACAGCAGGTTAAGTTGCTTTAACATGCATGAAACCAGTGCAGATGGATAGATTGGATTTTCCTGATCATTTTTCATATATAATTTATCTTATATGGAGTTACCGATAATTTTCTATGAATTTTAGCAGTTTTAGCTATTTTCTGGAATTTCCTCAATTAATAAAAATGCCAGAAAAGCTTTATGCGTCAGCTCTGCGTCATTGTGACGTCAGCTGGTCAACTGCGGCTGACCAGGTCAAACTTGATCAGTGGAACCCACTGGTCAGTGACTCATTGTCAGTTAGTGACACAGACAGGTGGGCCTGGTTAACAGCCACGTCAGCGAGGTCAACGCCGGCGCATGGGGCCACTGTGATTAATTTAAACTATAGAGGAGTTAAACAGTGGTTAGTTAAGTGTGTGGGACCCATATGCTAGTGAGAGAGGGGTTTAATTAGCAGGGTAATTAGCCCCTAATGACGGCGCCACGTCAGCACGTTAGAGACCAGCCGACGGTGACCACAGAACATGGCGGGGGCACACCGGACTTGCGCTAGAAGCGTCGGCTTAGCTCGCTGAGGGCACCAGGGCATAGCCCTCGCTCTTGCGCATCTAGAGAGCCAAGTGGGAGGGGCTGGGGTGGAACGAGCTCGCCGGAGTCGAGCTCGTGGCGGCGGCCGGCGTTCAGGAGCAGTCGAGTACAGTGCTAGAGGGCACGGGAGGCGGAGCTACTGGTGGCTGCAGGTTCGTGGAGGCGCGCTGAGCACACTGGTGTGCTCAGATACGGGCTGCAGTGCCCATGGCCTCGTCTGCACCATCGCCGGCGGCGAGGAGCTTGTGGCTTCGATGGAAAAGGCGGCTGGAGGAGGAGAACGACGGCGAGGAGAGAGGGGTTCGGAGTAGGGGCTCACGGTGAGGTCGAAGAGCAGGTCGGCGTGCTCGGGGAGGCGGCAGAGACGGCGAATCGAACGGCAGCATCCAGCGGCCGTGGTCGGGGAAGAAGGCCACATGCGTCGTCTTGGGGCCTTCCTGGATCATGTAGCTCGGCGAGGAGGGAGAAGAGGTTGCGGTGGAGCCTCTAAGAGCATCGGCGGGACGAGGCAGTGGTTGTGGCCTCGGTGGTGCTCGTCGGCGGCGACGGCTGCGCTCGGTGGCTGCGCGTAGGAGAAACAGAGGAGGGGAGGGAGAGCAGCGAGTGAGGGAGAGGAGAGAGGGGCCACGGGGCGTCTCCAGGCACTCGAATGGGTGCGGGAGGAAGCAGGAGGTAGCCGCGGCTCAGCTGTGCACGCGGCACGCACGATGCCAGAACGCATGGGGAAGACGACGCGCGAGGAGGTAGGCTGGGCTGGCCAATCGGGCCGGCCAGGTGGGCTTTGGTGGGCGCTACGTAAGTTCCAGGTGAGCCTCTGTTCTTTCCTATTTTTATTTCTCTTTTCTATTTCTTCTGCAACTTGATGGCTTTATTAAAAATACTTAGGCACACTCAAAAATCACAAAACTGCTAATGGCCACTGTTTGGAATATATCCAACATGGAACATTTCAGTTTAGGATTATTTGGACATTTTAAATATTTTATAGTATTTAAATGCCCAAATTCAAATAGAGTATGATTTAATTCAGAGTCTAAATATGTCATGGGAAAATGTGCGTCACCTCTGGCTAATGTTTACAGTATTTTCCATAAATGATGAACATTTTTGAAAGCCATTTGGATTTACTGAAAATATTTTGGTTGAACCTTGTGAATTCCTTTGATGCTAGGGCTTAGGCAATCCCCATTTCAACTTTCTGTGAAAAGTAAACATGATGCATCACCAAAGGCTAGCACTAGTGCATTGCCAAAAGATAGGGATGTGACAACTCACCGCCACTAAACAATAATCTCGTCCCAAGATTCATGACGTGAGGTAAGAAGACAAAGGGGACACTAAGTATCACAACTTCATGATCCAACTGTCTTCTTGAGGTTGTTGATTTCTTGACGCAAGTTGATCTTGACATCTTTGCTTTCGAGATCTTCATCCAATACGAGGACAAAAGAGCGAAACATGTCTACATGGATGGATCATCTTAATGATCACAAGATCAATTCACGGAATGAGACATAGTAACATCTCTCGAATTGAGATACAAAGCACACATCTAGAGGGATGGAGTGGAACAGATGACGAGGATTCACTAGGTAGACAACAATTCCGCACTTAAGAGGGTGGTGAACGGTTGTCAACATAGCGAGGAGTTGAGTTGCCATGATACCATAGCGAGACATCCTGGAGGAGGGTGGTTTGTAGATTATTACCTTAAGTGGCAAAAAGAATTACCTTTGATATAGAGATCATTGAGACTCTCTATACCAGCCTAAGGAGATTCTCAAACGATCGTTTGAAAGAGTTCGTTAGAATGGCATACCCAGGCTAGAATGGATGATGTGGATTACCTTGTTGAAGACAACACAAGGGATGATTTTGCTTATCACCGAAAATGGACGAGACACATGGTAGACTGGCACAATGACGGGTGCTAGCTGGGAACAAAATGCAAATGATGGGAATGATTCTAGTAACTGGAGAGAGGCTCAACAGTAGAGAGTGAGTCCACTGTTGAAAATTTATAGCATAATCGAGAAAACTGGGAGCAATCCAAGATAGTGCCAGTGATAAAGCCTAGAGCTTGTGCGTGCTCTCAAGAACTTGAGAATTTCCATATTCATCAGGGGTTTACCAATATCCGTGTCGAGGATCCTGGTAACACAACATACCACCATGATGGATATTGGTGGGGGATGCAGATGCAAAGGAAGATAACCACTTTGTCATATTTCACCTTAGCGGAGCCAAGGGGCAAAATCTGGATGATCGTCCGAGAGACATTTAGCACTCTGCTTCTAATGTTCTCCTTGATGTGCTAGCGTAACCCATTTATTGATATGGTTTAGTATCTAGAACATCAAGTAACAGGTCGGACTTCAAGAACACAAAATTCCATAAGGGACAACTTGGGAGTAAATCCTATGAAATCCTTATGGGGAGGTGGCCAACTTCCTCAATCAAGATACTACAATAATAGGTCTTCCGGCCGGGTGTGTTGGCCACGACATCCATTTTACCGGTTATCGAGAGACCAATATTATAGTTCTTGGGAGATGTTCCAACCATCATATATGCCTGAGATTCAGATCTGGTTGTTGTCAGGATATTCCAGACTCATCAAGTCTAGAAAGAAAAAATAAAGTTTGCAACACAAATCGACGAGATAACATTGCAAGATTCTTAGGAAATGAACTGCGATAGCAAGATCCAAAACATGAGCTGGTTCTGCTACAAACATGTGAACATGTTGTCCCAAACAAACATCACCACATGGTAGTCTTATAATAAAACACTACGAAGTTCAGGTGGGAAACCATCATTTTGGATAACGGGGTCCTTGCATAAGTCATATGATTAGCTCTTATGAAGGAACTCCTTCTCCTTGAATAAATCAGTCAGTGGCTTGGTGTGCTGGGGATACGTATAGAATGAAGGTTGCAAGTCTCCAGACCACAGAATACTTTGCACGTATACATGACTGACTTGGGATGGTTCCAAAGCAAGCAACATTGACTTTCTCGAATTCACGGCGGCAACTTGCATCAAATGCACATGAATTAGAGGAAGTCACTTCTTTCCTCCGGGCATATGCTTCATGAACAAAACATGAAGATAATTCTTATAAAAGTTTCCAATACTAGCTGGATGTTCAACACAAATCATGGAGAAGGTAGCAGTGTTGCTGATGGTCTCAACAACAATTCATCCAGGTTTCCATGAAGATGGAATTCCATAATTATGTGAACAAGTGATAGCATTGGTCAAACCCAAAAGATATAATGGTGTATGCTCGAGGGATCAACCACGAGTAAGACAACATTATGAACATCGCTGGTTCAGATTTGATTTGATGATAGCCCATACCCAAATGAAAGATTGGTTAAGATGATAGGTCCATAAACTGATCACGAGGGTCAGTGGATGAAAATACCATATTTCTTCAACACACATACAAGATATCCCTTAAAATGAACTAAATCGGACAAGCTTCTATCTTCCAACTCTCCAAGTTGTTGTTCAGCTTAACCAACTAGCTCAGGGGTACCCAACACAGATTCTTGGAGAAGGGGTGGTTACAAGGAACCAACTTGATCGCGAACTCAACATAGCGGTCAAGTGACGACCTGGTGATACTTCTGAGAAGATATTTAGGGAATCACAAACCACCAACGAGTTACTAAGCTCGAGAACAATCTTGCTTTTCTGGGCAAGACGATATGATCAACAGAGCGAGCGATTGACACAATCCTAACTTGTTGATCGGAGGGTGCACCGAAAATATGGACTAGGTAGCACGATCAATCTTAGAATGATGATTCCATAACCAACACACTAAGAATGAGATTTTCGTCCATTAACCACTAAGCAGCATGGTTGCTAGGGGGATTGATTTCACACATCATGATTCACTTGTCGGTGTTCCGGTTGCGACAGCATGGAAACGAGGAATGGATAATGATGGCGAGAAGTATCACTACATCAAGAGTTCATAGAATGGTGTGCAATTCCCATGATATTCTTAATATAAAGATGGTAATACTCCAAGGTAGAACAGAGCAAAAGCTGGATTGCATTTGATCTGTGGAATACAACTGCTTTGACCCAATCCTGGATATGGAAGAGGTACTGGAGTTTGTTTCTCCTAATCATTCCCTGATAGAATGGCTAGACGAACCACAAGAGTAATAGGCATCAATGAATGAATGCACGCATACACTTGACTATCAATTGATAGACGCGGGCCAGAAAACAAATAGGACGGATGACTCAGAAGAACATATGATTTTATGAGTTATGGATGCATGGACTGGCATATTACCATCTGGACAATTCATGCAGAGAGGTAGGACTGGCAGGGTCACAACATATAATCGAGAAATTATCGAGAGCACTCTGGTTGTGATCTTTTGGTTTAGCAAAGAACTTCTGCCATAAGTAGTACATGGTATTTGGAAGAAGGAAATACCACGGACCTCGAGGACTATCACAAAGGTTACTAATAACCTAAAGGAACTAGCAAACACTAACAACATGAAGTAGGTAGAGTGAATCTCGGGTTCAAGAGCCCAGGAATAGAATACCTACCAACTAAATGGCATCACGGGATGCTTTCGAGAATGATGGCCAGAATCATCACACTGGAACACAAAACATGGCTAGATTACTAGATGACTCCCTAACACACCTAGTGTCAGGGATATACCCCGTGGTATGACCCGGCCGGAGTTATGACCCGGCCGGACTTAGCGATTCACCAAAAGACCCGGCTGGAGCGTGGTGACTCACTGGTGACCCGCCTGGAGCTTAGCGATTCACAGATAACCCGCCCAATATTGCCGACTCATTAGTAACCCGGCGGGCGGGTCAGATGAACAACAAGGCCCAAAGCCCAGAAGGCCGGCTCACGTTATGATGGGCCGGCTTAAGAGGAAAGGGATGACAAATATTTCCTTTATGAGGAAGCAAGACCCGGACTTGTATTTAACTTGTAAGAGAAGATAGACTAGTCCTAGTCCTACTAGGACTCCACATGTAACCCGCCCCTCTAACTTATATAAGGAGGGGCAGGGCTCCCCAAGGAGGGAACAAAAAACAATATCTAGAGCTAGACACAAAGGGGGAGCCGGCTTATGCGGCGACTCTCGATGAGCATAATGAGACCTAGCCTCAAACAGCATGTAGGGCTATTCCGGATGATGTTTCCTGAGGCCCGAAGCTGTCTAAATCCTTGTCTTGTCTGTTGCGTCTCTCGTCCCGATCAACCCCTCTCAAGCTACCGCATAGATGTGTTGGCCTCGTGACTAAGTCCTGACACTAAGGACATCTGCCGTGACAATTCCACGACAGTTGGCGCCCACCGTGGGGCATGCGCACGGTGGTGTTGAGTTCTTGAAGGGATCTCTTCTAGGGTTTCAAGAAGTTCGCAAGTTTCCGGATGAAGAAGAGCCGGTTTGGAAGGAGCTGGGTCAGCCTCAAGTCATCAGTCCAGTTTATAGTTTATGCGAGATTAATTCAATGGAAATTAGGGTTCTGTCATGTGCGCCGCCGCATGCAAGTTTTCGGTGCATTGATACAAGGACAACAGATACAACTACAAAGGAATATTTGAGGCAGTACACGCGTGGATGAAGCCAGGGACTTGTCTCCGCGTCTGGTTCTAAATCGCCGAAACGCTCCCTCTCGGTCTCGGCTAAGAAGCCGCCGTCTCCGAGACGCGGCCGCCCGGGCCAGCTGCAGCTCAAGCCGGCCACGACCTGTGGCTGGTCTGGACCCCGCCTCCCGTCCGGGTCGCTGCCGCGCTGCGTCTCCCGTCTGAGTCGCTGTCTCACTTTGCCTCCCTGAGCCGCACTTGTCGCGTCGGGGTACATCTACATCAATCGATCAAGTTGCCAACGCTAGCTGCTCCATTATAACATTTTTTCTACTTGGAGGCCTGGACTTGTTCATCTGCCGGATTGGCTCTGTGTCTGAAACGCTCTCCTCGTGGATCCCCGAGCCGTATAAGCTGGAGCTGCCGCGCGCCACTACTACTGCTTCAAGAACAACAAGACGCTCCACGTGAAGAGCAAGAAAGAAAATACTGGCATGCATCTGCACTGTGTACATGTTACGTGCAGCTAAAAAAAGGAGGCCAACTACTGCTTCGTCTTCAAGTGCTACTTCTCACGAAGAGGTCAAGAGCCACTATCAAGATAGAAAAAGAGGGAAGAAGTGCTGGTGACTCATATATCTAAGTTAATTCCTACCCTGCGTACGGATCATCTGTCGTCCAGATGAATCAGGTGATATCCATCCGGTTTATTTCAGCACATATTAATTTTTGTGTGAATAATTACTTTGCCTTGCGATATTTTTGATGCAGGACAATTGTTCATTACTAATGAGGTATTATATTACGGGTACGGAGCACGCGATAGCAGCATTCTACACCGGCGTTTCGTCTGTGTCATACCGCCTGGTGAATGAACATGCACAAGTCGCCACCCTTGTGGCCCAGTTTACGTCAGCTCGTTGGGACCATGCTCGAGATCGACTCGCCGTCCACGCAGCTTACTGCGCCTACGATTGACTCACCCGTCCCTGCCGGCTTACAACGCCGTGCCCGGCTCATCTGTCTGCTCCCACGGCCGACTCACTCGTGAGTGATTTCAACTTAACCTAGTGATCATCAACTTCATGGCGGATTATTTCTGGCCTGGCACATCAGGTGATATCCATTTTAAATATATTTTATTGGCACATATTATTTTTGTCAAAAAGCAGTTTATCTTTGCCTTGGTCTGCAATATTGTTGATGCAGGACAATTGTTCACTACATCAAAACGACGCGATTAACTCGCCCGTCCGTGCCGGTTTATGACACCGGTGCCGATCTTCCCCGTCCGCACCGGTTTACAATGCCACGGCCGACTCATCTATCCGAGCTGCCTCTGATGTTGCGGTCATTTTTGTCGTCCGTCTCTCGCGGCCTGGTCTACATCAACATACTGGGCCGCACCTGTCTGCATGAGCTGTTTATTGAGTATGAGCAAGTCACAGCTTGGGTAGCCCGGTTTTCTTTCAACAAAAATGAGGCAAATTATCATATACTATCAACCACCGTTTTCACTGGATGGCTCAATGGGCAGGCGCACAAGTCGCCGCCACTACAGTTTGGTTAACTTCAAATCGCCAGTTGGAAGGAACCATTGGCCGAGTTGCTGACACGGCTCATACGGGATCATTTATAACCCGCCGCAGTCACCTCAACCTTCTGTGGATTTACATCGTGCTATCAACACCAATGATATACAAGTTATGTCGGTTTATATCATGGTCAAATATGAAGAGTTTCAAGCCAACTCCTTGAGTCACCTTGAGACTCGGGGGCTACGATGACATGACTCAGCAAATCTTGCTAGTTTCAGCAAATTTAAGAACCCCAGGACGATGGAGGGAAAGATAACCCGGTCCAGGAGGCTACTGTTATTTGAAGGCCGTCAGAAAATTTCCGGCTTAGAAAGTATATGACAGTTTCAAAATCCCGGCTCAATGAAGAAGATCTGGGTCATCAGAAAGGATTCCGGTTTAAAATCCGGCTCAAGGAAAGTCAGTCTCATTGAAGCTCTCAAATATCTGGTTTACAATCCGGTTCAAGGGAAATCTGTTCTCCCACAAAGCTCTGAAGCGCCCAAATCCGGTTTAACAATGTTCGGTTCAAAAAGGAATTAACTTCTCGCAAGTTCGAGTTTAAAGACCGTCAGAAAATTTCCGGCTGAAAATGAAGATTCCGGTTTAAGATCTGGGTCAAGGGAAAGATGTCTCCCACAAAGCTTTGAAGCTCTCAATATCCGGTTCAAGATCCCGGTTCAAGAAGAATTTATCTCTTGCAAAAAAGTTAAAAATTACCAAAGAGGACCTGCTGCCATGATGCGCGGTTCAAACATGGGTATCCTGCCTTATTGGCCTAACATATTATTGATCACATGGGGGCTTCTGCTTCATAAAGCGGGGTCTCTGTTCTTTTTTACATCATGCGTGGTTACACGGAGGTTCTGTCTTAAAGCGGCCTCCGGTTTACCTCTTGGGTTAGCTTTTCAAAGCACCATGTTATGTCACTTGGGGGCTTGGTCGTGTCCGAACCAATGCAACACCTCTTGATAGGCGAAGGCCACCAGATCTCTTGGGGACATGGTCAAGTCTGAACCAGTCACGCCTCTTCATCGGCCTAAGGCCATAGAATCACTTGGGGGCTTGGTCGAACTAGAACCATTGCCACGCCACTTGATCGGCATAATGCCACGGTTTCAATTGGGGACCTGGCTGACTTGAACATAGCTACACCTATTGGGAGCTTGGTCGTGTCCGACCATGGTAACACCATCTGATCGGCTCAGTAAAGCCTCCTTTTTTGCAAACGGTTTTATCATTGCCTTTGCTTCCATATTTTTTTTCATAACTGTTATTCAATTTTTGTTGGGACAACGCTTTAATCCGGTTCAACTGTCAATTACAAATTGACGGAACACGGTCAAATCTTAATCTGGAGGCCATCTGCCCGGTTTGATTTTCTATTACCATCCTATTATGGAGTAAACCGGCGTTCATTAACCTGGCTTGACTTTCAATTACAAGTTGTCAATACAGGATCAAGTTATAATCCGGAGACTATCAGCCCGGTCTGGTTTGACTACGAGTCGCCAGTATTATATATGGTTAAACCGGTGTTTATCACAACCCGGTACGGTTTATCATCAACCGGCACAGTATGAAAGGAGTTATCATTACTCAAGATTGGGGTTATCACTCTTACTACAAAAAGTTGGTAAAACCAGCAATGTGATTCAATATCACAGGAATGATATATTTCATATTTGATTATTCTTAAGTACAACCTTGGTTATAAACTCAGATTATATGTTGGGCATTATGACCCGTCCGGCGGTAAACCGCCAGGACACTTTAAACTTGTTGTATGCAGAAACAGGTTGAATAAAGCATGATTATAAATCACTGACGTTTATTAAATCGGCCTGGCTTTCGACTATGTGTTGCCAGTATGATGATAAATTATCCGGTGTTTGTTAAACCGGCCTGGCTTTAAAGACGATAAGTCGCCAGTATATGATGAAAAATTATCCGGTGTTTATTAAACCGAACTGGCTTGGGACTATAAGTCGCCAGTATATATTTGGATTGCGCCATTGGAATCATGCGCTTATAAATCATTGGGTTATATTATTCAAATAGCCAAACTTGGCTGAATTTTCATTATGATACTGAACGAATAAGGTTTTCATACCGGATTATATTATCTTGAATAGCGAACATGGCTGGATTTTATCATGGTTATTAATAACCAGTATTATTGAGGTTTATAAAGTCGCTTTAGCACAATGGCTATCATATTATCAATAGATATGATTTTTTCTACAATTGAAGGAATAGTCCCGAGTTGCTGCAGGCTTACGACCCGGCACTTGGGGGCTACATTATTTAAAGTTGCGATTACATCAAATATGCAAGTCTCATGTCGCTGCAAGCAGGCACCATGACACTTGGGGGCTCATGCAAAGTAATTTTTTGCTCATATTATTGAAGACCCGACTCATCACATTATAATGAGTCGACCCTTGGGGGCTACCAATTGCTCCTGTCAACAATTGAAGGTACAAAGCTTTTTATTCATTATATTGAAGGGTCCACTGCTCAATTGGTACAGCACAAGGCTCTTAACCTTGTGGACATGGATTCAAGTCCCATGATGGGGGTTACATCATATGATGTTATTTTCATTGAAGTATATATCAAGTCCCAGCTCAATATTATCTTATCGAGCCGGCCCTTGGGGGCTACCCATCATTGCTCAAATCTATATGATTATACCTACAAAGTCCCTGCTTATTATTGCATAATAACCCGACAGTTGGGGGCTACATAATATGGAGTATTCAGTTTTTACTAAGTGACTGGGATGAACAACATGGATTTCTTCTTAAGTGGCAGTATTTATATCGAAACAAGTCTTAAGCCATCACTTTGTTCTACTCAAGACTTGGGGGCTACAGGTATTATATTATTATGGAAGAACTATTTTCAAATTCTCTGTTTTGAGCAAACCGGATTGACCCGGCGTCACCAACCATTACGACCTTGTGTCTGCAACCCGGCGTCATCAATAAACATGAACTGGCGTTGGCAACAATCATGACCCGGAATTATCAGTTTTTATAACCCGGCAATTTTGGTAATATTAAACCGGCAAGTTTTACATCTTCAGACCGGCTGAACATCAGTTGAATATTTGAAGACCAATATTTTTGTCAAGTCAGAGCATTCAAGGCCGATTCAAGAGGATTCTTTATTTACAAAATATTTTCTACAAGCAAATTGGTTATGAAACTGGTCTATTGACTCGGATTTTTTAGAAGGAAGAAATGACAAGGATTTAAGGATGATCAGGTGCCGGTTTACAAGAATTTTTAACCCGGAGTACAACCTGTCAAAGTTGTTCTGGTGTTTATTTTGCAGGATCAGTTTAACATGGATAAATCCAAATTAAACTGGGGGCTAATGTCGGGGATATACCCCGTGGTATGACCCGGCCGGAGTTATGACCCGGCCGGACTTGGAGATTCACCAAAAGACCCGGCTGGAGCGTAGTGACTCACTGGTGACCCGCCTGGAGCTTGGCGATTCACAGATAACCCTCCCAATATTTCCGACTCATTAGTAACCCGGCGGGCGGGTCAGATGGACAACAAGGCCCAAAGCCCAGAAGGCCGGCTCACGTTATGATGGGCCGGCTTAAAAGGAAAGGGATGACAAATATTTCCTTTATGAGGAAGCAAGACCCGGACTTGTATTTAACTTGTAAGAGAAGATAGACTAGTCCTAGTCCTACTAGGACTCCACATGTAACCCGCCCCTCTAACTTATATAAGGAGGGGCAGGGCTCCCCAAGGAGGGAACAAAAAACAATATCTAGAGCTAGACACAAAGGGGGAGCCGGCTTATGCGGCGACTCTCGATGAGCATAATGAGACCTAGCCTCAAACAGCATGTAGGGCTATTCCGGATGATGTTTCCCGGGGCCCGAAGCTGTCTAAATCCTTGTCTTGTCTGTTGCGTCTCTCGTCCCGATCAACCCCTCTCAAGCTACCCCATAGATGTGTTGGCCTCGCGACTAAGTCCTGACACTAAGGACATCTGCCGTGACAATTCCACGACACCTAGGGTCATAATAATAGATCCCACATATACGGCGAGGCAATGAAGTACCTCAACACACTAGTTAGTGTGGTTGATCTGGCCCAAAGGAACATCGTCAATAGGAGGAAGGGATTTGCAAATGCATTAGACCATGTAGAAACCTGGGACGACTCGGACAGCATAACGGATGTAAATGCTCAAAAGAATTTGAGACATGCTACAAAAATGGTGGCATAACCACTCACAAGCACAATATCAAGGTTTTGAGATCAACAGTTAACATACGGAGGTAGAAACTAAACTGAGGCTTAAATCCAACAATCTTATGAGTCTACTGATTAGTAACATGTGATCCTGATAGAAAGAAGAGAAAGCCTAGTTCCTTAACCCCGTAGGAAAGATAAGATACTCAGATCAGAAGGCATAAGGTATAAGGAGTAAAAAGATCCTTACGTTCCATCCCACAATAAATTCCCCTACATATAACTAAAGCATTTATAGACTCAACTTCGACCAGTTTGGCTTGGTAATCCTACAGGCAGTCAGGCTCTGATACCAAAGCTGTCAGGACCCCAACTCAAAGGCACACCGATCTAGCATGTAACACCTCATATCACTTTGCGGCCTCACGCACGGTATTCCCATGGGTGTCGCCTTACCAGGCCTGGGACCGTTTGCGCCTTTTGGCACACGTATCTGATAGTGTTGCTAGCATCCATATGACAAGGAGCCCGGGCTGACATGGCTAGTCGTGAAACCAAAGTGGCACTAACTTACAAGGACAGGCATACATGACCCAACAACGAACGTGTCGGTCAACAGCGAGTGAATCCGGGCTGTAGCAGCTAGGCTAGCAGGACTCCAGAGAATCTGGGCTGTAGTAGGATAACAGGACTCTGGTAGACACCGCGTGACATTTCCTCGAAGGGACAGACACAGGAACGAAGAAGGACACATGCCGGCCAGCCTAAGTGGTCCGGAGCAGTAGCAAGCTACCATGGCTCAGTGGAAGCACTTGGAGACATTTCCCGATAAGAGAGGCTACCAAGGACAAACAACTAGGTTGTCAGATCCCACACATACCAAGCATTTCAATAACATACACACAATATGCTCAATATGTGCAAATACAAGATGGCATCACAACATGACTCTACAACTCAAGTATTTTGTTCGATAGGCTCCGAGGAGTGAGATATTACAAACATGGGTCTCTCGACCCAGCATTCAGAGCATACAAGTCAAAGCACATGCGGAAGCTTAACATGTCTGAGTACAGACATCTACAAATGAAAAAGGCTGAGAAGTTGTGGCGACCGGTTCTCCGGGTATTAATTCCCAGAAAATTGCCCTTGTGCTCATTCGCCCCAGGATAACTGTTAGCTGATGATGCACCAACTTGATACAGAAATTCCAAGCAAAACACATAATATGGAGTACAAGACCATTCTGGTATGTGAGTACAACAAATGGTTTCTAGCGGTTGATGGCGGAAGCGGTCTGTGAAACATCAGTGTCCATGGAACTCCATTTCCCACGGGAACAGCTGACCAGGCTAACTCCTATCTTCGTGAGGCTGCTACCACTGTTGCTTAGGTTCCGGGGCTGTCATCAAGGTCGCTCCTCTCCGCGCAAGAAATCTGGCCAAGACAATAGCCAGGGACAAGCCAGTGAGTACTTTGAATGTACTCGCAAACATTATGAACACAGGTATAATATGACAATGATGTGCTGAAAATATTTTATGCTCATGACGTCAGTCACAAAAGATAAATAAAACCCTGATGCGTGCAGGCATGTTATTTATGAATATGCAACAACATAGTAGTATTAAAATTAAGAAATAAATAACAGGCATGCCATAGTCGGGCGTCTTAGCGACACCACATAAAGGGCTTTAAAAGAAATGCCACAGTCGGGCGTCTCAGCGACACCACATAAAGGGCTTTAAAAGAAATACCACAGTCGGGCGTCTGAGCGACACCACATAAAGGGCTTTAAAAGAAATGCCACAGTCGGGCGTCTGAGCGACACCACATAAAGGGCTTTAAAAGAAATGCCACAGTCGAGCGTCTGAGCGACACCACATAAAGGGCTTTAAAAGAAATGCCATAGTCGGGCGTTTGAGCGACACCACATAAAGGGCTTTAAAAGAAATGCCACAGTCGGGCGTCTGAGCAACACCACATAAAGGTCTTTAAAAGAAATGCCACAGTCGGGCGTTTGAGCGACACCACATAAAGGGCTTTAAAAGAAATGCCACAGTTGGGCATCTGAGCGACACCACATAAAGGGCTTTAAAAGAAATCAAAATGAATATCCAGGAGGTAAAACCATTCCAAGGATACTCCACATTTCAAATAATATAAAGGGTTAGTCCATAAATAAAAATAATCATAATCATCATAAATCACAAGTCACAATCCATGTTCTGGTTTAACAGTTTCTCCTCCGAAGACCGACACTTGACGCATCCCAGACTGTAATCCTTAACCATGGACACGGCTATTCGAATAGGTTTAATCTCTGTAGAGGGTGTACTCTTTACCGACGAGTAACAGATTTCTTTAGTCCATCGGGACTAATTCCGTCTACGGTCTTTTTTTTTGAAAACAAACCTAACTTGCACACACCAGCTTAACTCACACGTGTCTGGAATCACCCACGACACCTGTCAAGCAAACTCTAAGTGGGGAGGCTACAACCTCGCGTAGCATGGGATCAAATTTATATTGCGCGCTCTAAGGGGTGGCCTCCCCTCTCGGTCTCAACCGGAAACACCCATGCCCCCGGACCAGGTGGCCTGCCTACCAGCTACAACCGGTATCTTCCACAATGGCCTCTCTGTACGGTGTGTGCTAGAAAGAGGTTGACAACTTACTGAACCGTACTCTACTTGTTGTAGAGACGAGTGGTGGTACGAAACAAGTATGGGGGTTACTAGAACAAGACTCGATCTATGGTCGACTCAGGAGGTTCATAAATTTCCCTGCATGACATGTATAACAAAAAATGTTTCAACCAACAGAATCACCGCTCACCATACCTCACTATGCCATACCGGACATAACCGTCCCAATGGAGACCGGCGACAAACTCATGCCTACCCAAGGCAGAGGTTTTCCCGGATTCCTTCCGGCATGCATGCAAGGCACATGAGGATGATTATTATCACAAGTGTGATCACTTCCAATCAGCATGGAAATCACTAATATGCATCCATGCACATGATCATCTCACATGAAATAACAAGTTCTCCAAAATGAGGTGATGTTATAAACGTGTCATCGAACACACAAAAATATTATGCCGGGGTTCAGAATGCTTGCCTTCAGGTCACGGGAAGGCAGGGTGCATTTCAAACTGTTGAAATAATTCTCCTCTCTTCAAAAATCCTATTTTTGAAAATATAAATGAATTAACACACAAAATAAAAACAGCACAAAAAGTTGTTTTGAAATTTTTTCAAATAAATCTTAAAATAAACTAGACAATATTTGAGAGAGGTAGGAAAAAGAATTAATTTATTTGGAGTTGTATTTAAAAAGATACAGCAGGTCAAAGTTTGGTCAAAATCTGTTATTTAAAACAAAACAAAAAAGAAAACTTTTCGGGCAGAATACGTCTTCGAACAGGGGAGACGTACTCGGGGTTTTGCGCTTCCACTTAAACACGTGGAGGCGTGGCTGGGTCTCTGACAGTGGGTCCAAGGGGCCCACTGGTCAGGTTTGACCAGTCCCCACTCCCTCCTCTTCTCTGCCCGAGCAGAGGCGGGGCGTCCGGCGATCGTCGCTGGCGAACGGCGGTTCTTCGCGGGCATCCGAGTGCAGGGATGGATCCGCCACTCCTAGGCGGTCCTCCCGGTGGTCGTAGAGTCACCGGGGTGGAGGGAGTCGCCGGCGGCGAGCTCCGCGGCGGAGGAGGCTCCGGGGACAAAGTGAGTTTGGGGCTGCGGTGGTCTCCGGCCAAAATTGAGCGTGGGGTTGTACTCGCGAGAGGGAGGGAGAGATCTTGGTGGAAAGAGTGGAGAGGGGGAGGCACTGGTGGCGACGGAATCGGCCGGGAATTGGCGGCGACCGAACTGGCCGGACTCGGGGAAGATGGCCTTCCCTTACTCGACTGTTGGCCAAGGTGGCACTAGGAGTATCACCTGAGGTTGCTCGAGGACTCGATTGAGCTCCGGGGTCCTTATATAGGCGGTGGAGGTCGGTTCCGAGGCGGCCGGCGATAAGGAAGACGGCGAACCGCCTCCCTGTAGCGTCAGGGCGTCGTGGCGACGACGGGAGCTAGCCGACGAGCGAGGGGATAAGCTTGCGCTGCTCCCAGGGGCAGGTGGCGAGCCGGGGTGGCTTTGGCGGCGCCGACCATGGCAGAGGTGCACTGCGGACGCTGGCGTGCCGTCAAGAGCTCTGTCGGCGGTGCTGTAGGCTGCCAGGGCGGCTTGGCGCATTGCTGTGAGAAGGGTAGTGCGTGGCATGGTGCTATAGAGCGTGCGAAAACCAGGGGCGCAACGTGTCGGCTCGGCTGTGGCTCGTGCAATACGCGCGCTCTGCTTGCGCCTAGAGCACGCATGGAAGGTGTTCGATAAAATGCCGTGGCATGCTACAGGTCTCAGGTGAGGTTGGCAAGCAACAGAACTAGGTTAGTGATAGAGGGAAGATCAAGGGACAAGGTGGTTTGGTCAGGAGACCAAGTTCACAATGCCAACAACAATTCATGTCAAATCTGATCATGCACTCCAGGTGTTTGACAAAATGCCACAGGCACCTAGGCATTTCTTGGAGTGGCCAATTCTTCCAGATCAGTGTCTCTTTGGATGCACAAGAGGGTGGTGAGGTTAGTTGGTGAAAAGCACAAACTTGCTAGTGCAAGTTTTGCAGAACTTCAAATCTGGACAGGAAGTGAATGGCATTATTTCATGAACCAAAAATATGCCAATGGTTGCATGCTCCTGGACTTAGGGGTTTAGCATGGAGGACTACAAGTAGGAGAAAGAATCAAGGGCCAAAGAGCAAGTAGTCATATGGATGTTGTACAAACCATCATGTTGGACCAGAATGAAGATGCGGTTGATTCACTCAAAAATTTCAAATAATAACCCTGGAATTTTGCATATAATGGAATGATATGCTCCTACTGACATCCCATAATTTTGGTGGAAGCTAGAAAGAAATATTTAAAAGGGTTGTAGTGCAAAATTGTCCACTGGACCAGAGAAGAAAAACATGTGTAGCACTCAAAATATGCAATGAATGAAATATATTATTGCACAAAAGTGATCTAGAGACATCACATGACATCTCCAAATTTTGGTTGGATTTTTAGTTAAATCTATCAACTGGTTGTAGTACAAAAAGAGCTCCAAAACATAAAACAAGTCATTTTAATGAATAAAGCTCAGGGTGAAATAATTTAATAAATAAATCTACTGATTGAGAGATGTTTTTAATGAGAGGGCATATAAGTCCAATATGTTTTGGAAGGATCCACTTGGGAAAAACTCCTTAATATTAGAAGAAAAGTTTTGACATCAACAGAGATATTCTTGCAGGAAAAAAAATTAAACTCCTGGCAAAATTTTAATAACTAAAACCTGGTTAAATTTTTGGGGTGTTACAATTACTACCCCCCTTAAGAAAAATCTCGTCCTCGAGATTTGCTAAGAGCCGATGTGAAAAACAAATACTTCATATGTGTTCGAGCGGTTGTGAGTCTGCTGCCATGGTGCTGCGTGAATAAAAATAATCCATGTAGTGAGGGGATAAACGATGCAGCAACTTAGGGAAAAGAAATCTTATTCTAGGATTTTTTGCGGTTACACGAGTTAATCCCGAAGAAAACTACTCATACTAGTAGAAACTAAATACACGACTCATCGCACAAATTCGAGGCACCATGCATAAGCTACAGCGTAACAATAAATGCTGAAATAACAAACACAGCAGTGACGTCTAAAATGAAAACGGTAACTGGATGGGGTCCCGATAAAATGTCTCTGGTAGAGGGATACACTCCTCTTCTATCGGAGGAAGTGCATTGACCAGTCGATGTATGCGTCTCTCTGGGTCGGGCCTCAGTAGTCTGCCGATTGCAATCTGAGGATTCGAATCATCGAGACTCTGGAGGTCATCCATCACTCGCTGGTTCAACTGCTCTTGAGCGATGATGTACTGGATAAGGTTGGCTAGCACTGGGTCTCTCTCAATCCGTCCACCGGGAAAAGATGTTACTCCTTCGGGTGCTACATGGCTCAGAAAGTAATGATATCCTCGTTCGCGGGTATAGGGTACTGCGGATCAAAGGCGAGCAATTGCTTCTTTCACAACAGCTTCTATGGCCAGGCGTGGGGTTGGCATAGATTCCCCGAAGGAAACTTCCGTTGGATCTTGATTGGGGTCTACGGGAGGGATGTGTACTGCTGCCCAATATTCCGAGGTGGAAGGGGTGATTCTTGATTTGAACAGCTCGTACTGGGGTGGCTGGGTACAACCCATGGTACTGCAGGTAAAGTCCCACAAAATTTTGACAAAGCTACCTGGGGTTGCATCTGGGGTTCTCAGATAAATACTGGGGCTCGGCATGACAGGAAAAAGGTTGTGAGGGTGGTGCACAAGGTGTGGGTGCTTGGTAAGGTCACGAGGTGGACTTTATATAGAAATGGAGCTGGGTCATTTCACCGTGGTGAAAGGTAATAAATTTGCCAGCTTAGCTCCAAAGGTCGGGTCAGTGTCAGAGATACACATATCTCATAAAGAGACGTGTTACTGTGGTTGTCGTCGGGGTTGGTTCTGGTAGTTGTGCCCGGAAAATATGCAACTATGCGCTGACAAAATACGCAAGGCTACTATTAAAACAGAGGCACAACGACAGGCTGCGTTTATTCACAAGGTTACACGATTGCAAAGCGAGGATACACTGAGACTCGGTACTACTCGCACGGCTTAGTCTACCTCGTTTATGACTAAACGGGCGTGCCTGGTGGATGACGAGGCTTCTCCACGTGTCTCACTGCCGGGATTGGTCGGAGATGGCGAAGGAACTTCAGGGTCAGGGTAGCGATGATGACCATCACGGGGATTGTTAGCCACAACCCCATTGGAGTGTGCTCCCAAAAGGCGACGAAGCACTTCTGGGGTCATCAAAGCGTCTCGGTTGGCGGCTGGAGCTGATCTCAGGGTTTTGATCGGGTGTCCGAACAGCACGACTGGGTTGTCGGCGTCGGGCTCGTCTTCTCTTCTAGCCGGGGCTCGACGAACCAGCTCTCCTCGAGCTGCGATCAGATCAATGGTGATCTAGTCGAATAGTGCCTCTAGTGCACTTACATAGCGCACTAGGTGCAATAATGCGGGATCCGTCTCATGATCTCCGTTGGCAACTTGGGGTGGTCTACCATACCCTTCACGCCTGGGGTAGTAGTAGAACGAGCGACAGTTAACTCTGGGAGACAACTGCGGAAGTTGAACTATAGCCTCTCGAGCAGCTAGCTGGACGGCTTGTGGCTCGAAGGAAGTTGTTCTTCCAGTGAACCTGTAGGGGCGTTCTGGCGACAGACCCCTACCGTAGATGTGCATAGTGGCCCAAAATTGACGGCTTCCCCCGCCCATGGGTCCTTGGTACACAACATATTCTGGGGGTTCTTCTAACGCATAGGCACGACGGGTGAGGTTTGCGAGTATGGTCACAAAACCTCCAAGGTTGGTTGCTGTGGTCTCATTGTGCACTATGGGACCAGGCATGGTTGCTAGGTTGGGAAAGAGGTTGTGCTGTGCTGGTTGAGGCGAGCGTGCCCTTTTTATAGAAAAAGGAAACGGAGTCTTCCTTCGCACGCTTGTGAATAAGACATTATAGGCATCGGTCACTGGCGCGTGCTCGACAGGCTAAGTTGATAGGTTGGGCACCGACTGCCAAAAGTGTCGGGATCACTGTGTGGCTATCTTGCACGGGAAGCTTGGCTAGGGTTTTGGTTAGGGTCTGGTGGGTTGGTTAGCCTAAGTTTTTCGACCTGGCTAAGATAGGATTAGCCAATGGTCAGCCTGGCTCTGATACCAAGTTTGTGGCGACCGGTTCTCCGGGTATTAATTCCCAGAAAATGGCCCTTGTGCTCATTAGCCCCAGGATATCTGTTAGCTGATGAGGCACCAACTTGATACAGAAATTCCAAGCAAAACACATAATATGCAGTACAAGACCATTCTGGTCTATGAGTACAACAAATGGTTTCTAGCGGTTGATGGCGGAAGCGGTCTGTGAAACATCAGTGTCCATGGAACTCCATTTCCCATGGGAACAGCTGACCAGGCTAACTCCTATCTTTGCGAGGCTGCTATCACCATTGCTTAGGTTACGGGGCTGTCATCAAGGTCGCTCCTCTCCGCGCAAGAAATCTGTCCAAGACAATAGCCAGGGACAAGCCGGTGAGAATTTTGAATGTACTCGCAAACATTATGAACACAGGTATAATATGACAATGATGTGCTGAAAATATTTTATGCTCATGACGTCAGTCACAAAAGAAAAATAAAACTCTGATGTGTGCAGGCATGTTATTTATGAATATGCAACAACATAGTAGTATTAAAATTAAGAAATAAATAACAGATATGCCACAGTCGGGTGTCTTAGCGACACCACATAAAGGGATTTAAAAGAAATGCCACAGTCGGGCGTCTGAGCGACACCACATAAAGGGCTTTAAAAGAAATGCCACAGTCGGGCGTCTGAGCGACACCACATAAAGGGCTTTAAAATAAATGCCACAGTCGGGCGTTTGAGCGACACCACATAAAGGGCTTTAAAAGAAATGCCACAGTCGGGCATCTGAGCGACACCACATAAAGGGCTTTAAAAGAAATGCCACAATCGGGCGTCTGAGCGAC
>NC_057795.1:543657771-543663098 GCF_018294505.1 Triticum aestivum
TTTAAAAGAAATGCCACAGTCGGGCGTCTGAGCGACACCACATAAAGGGCTTTAAAAGAAATATCACAGTCGGGCGTCTGAGCGACACCACATAAAGGGCTATAAAAGAAATGCCACAGTGGGGTTGTGAGCGACACCACATAAAGGGCTTTAAAAGAAATGCCACAGTGAATATCTAGGAGGTAAAACCATTCCAAGGATACTCCATATTTCAAATAATATAAAGGGTTAGTCCATAAATAAAAATAATCATAATCATCATATATCACAAGTCACAATCCATGTTCTGGTTTAACAGTTTCTCCTCCGAAGACCGACACTAAGACCGACACTAAGACCGACACTTGACCCATCCCAGACTGTAATCCTTAACCATGGACACGGCTATTCGAATAGGTTTAATCTCTGCAGAGGGTGTACTCTTTACCCACGAGTAAGAGATTTCTTTAGTCCATTGGGACTAATTCCGTCTACGGTCTTTTTGTTGAAAACACACCTAACTTGCACACACCAGCTTAAATCACACGTGTCTGGAATCACCCACGACACCTGTCAAGCAAACTCTAAGTGGGGAGGCTACAACCTCGCGTAGCATGGGATCAAATTTATATTGCGCGCTCTAAGGGGTGGCCTCCCCTCTCGGTCTCAACCGGAAACACCCATGCCCCCGGACCAGGTGGCCTGCCTACCAGCTACAACTGGTATCTTCCACCATGGCCTCTCTGTATGGTGTGTGCTAGAAAGAGGTTGACAACTTACTAAACCGTACTCTACTTGTTGTAGAGACGAGTGGTAGTACGAAACAAGTCTGGGGGTTACTGGAACAAGACTCGATCTATGGTCGACTCAAGAGGTTCATAAATTTCCCTGCATGACATGTATAACAGAAAATGTTTCAACCAACACAATCACCGCTCACCATACCTCACTATGCCATACCGGACATAACCGTCCCAACGGAGACCGGCGACAAACTCATGCCTACCCAAGGCAGAGGTTTTCCCGGATTCCTTCCGGCATGCATGCAAGGCACATGAGGATGATTATTATCACAAGTGTGTTCACTTCCAATCAGCATGGAAATCACTAATATGCATCCATGCACATGATCATCTCACATGAAATAACAAGTTCTCCAAAATGAGGTGATGTTATAAACGTGTCATCGAACACACAAAAATATTATGCTGGGGTTCAGAATGCTTGCCTTCAGGTCACGGGAAGGCAGGGTGCATTTCAAACTCTTGAAATAATTCTCCTCTCTTCAAAAATCCTATTTTTGAAAATATAAATGAATTAACACACAAAATAAAAACAGCAAAAAAAGTTGTTTTGAATTTTTTTCAAATAAATCTTAAAATAAACTAGACAATATTTGAGAGAGGTAGGAAAAAGAATTAATTTATTTGGAGTTGTATTTAAAAAGATACAGCAGGTCAAAGTTTGGTCAAAATCTGTTATTTAAAACAAAACAAAAAAGAAAACGTTTCGGGCAGAATACGTCTTCGAACAGGGAGACGTACTCGGGGTTTTGCGCTTCCACTTAAACACGTGGAGGTGGGGCTGGGTCTCTGACAGTGGGTCCAGGGGGCCCACTGGTCAGGTTTGACCAGTCCCCACTCCCTCCTCTTCTCTGCCCGAGCAGAGGCGGGGCGTCCGACGATCGTCGCCGGCGAACGGCACTTCTTTGCGGGCATCCTAGGCGGTCCTCCCGGTGGTCGTAGGGTCGCCGGGGGTGGAGGGAGTTGCCGGCGGCGAGCTCCGCGGCGGAGGAGGCTCCGGGGACAAAGTGAGTTTGGGGCTGCGGTGGTCTCCGGCCAAAATTGAGCGTGGGGTTGTACTCGCGAGAGGAAGGGAGAGCTCTTGGTGGAAAGAGTGGAGAGGGGGAGGCACTGGTGGCGACGGAATCGTCCGGGAATTGGCGGCGACCGAACTGGCCGGACTCGGGGAAGATGGCCTTCCCTTACTCGACTGCTGGCCAAGGTAGCACTAGGAGTATCACCTGAGGTTGCTCGAGGACTCGATTGAGCTCCGGGGTCCTTATATAGGCGGTGGAGGTCGGTTCCGAGGCGGCCGGCGATAAGGACGACGACGAACCGCCTCCCTGTAGCGTCAGGGCGTCGTGGCGACGACGGGAGCTAGCCGACGAGTGAGGGGATAAGCTTGCGCTGCTCCCAGGGGCAGGTGGCGAGCCGGGGTGGCTTTGGCGGCGCCGACCGTGGCAGAGGTGCACTGCGGACGCCGGCGGGCCGTCAAGAGCTCTGTCGGCGGTGCTGTAGGCTGCTAGGGCGGCTTGGCGCGTTGCTGTGAGAAGGGTAGTGCGTGGCGTGGTGCTATAGAGCGTGCCAAAACCAAGGGCGCAACGTGTCGGCTCGACTTTGGCTCGTGCAATACGCGCGCTCTGCTTGCGCCCAGAGCACGCATGGAAGGTGTTCGATAAAATGCCGTGGCATGCTACAGGTCTCAGGTGAGGTTGGCAAGCAACAGAACTAGGTCAGTGACAGAAGGAAGATCAAGGGACAAGGTGGTTTGGTCAGGAGACCAAGTTCACAATGCCAACAACAATTCATGTCAAATCTGATCATGCACTCCAGGTGTTTGACAAAATGCCACAGGCACCTAGGCATTTCTTGGAGTGGCCAATTCTTCCAGATCAGTGTCTCTTTGGATGCACAAGAGGGTGGTGAGGTTAGTTGGTGAAAAGCACAAACTTGCTAGTGCAAGTTTTGCAGAACTTCAAATCTGGACAGGAGGTGAATGGCATTATTTCATGAACCAAAAATATGCCAATGGTTGCATGCTCCTGGAGTTAGGGGTTTAGCATGGAGCACTACAAGTAGGAGAAAGAATCAAGGGCCAAAGAGCAAGCAATCATATGGATGCTGTACAAACCATCATGTTGGACCAGAATGAAGATGAGGTTGATTCACTCAAAATTTTCAAAGAACAACCCTGGATTTTTGCATATAATGTAATCATATGCTCCTACTGACACCCCATAATTTTGGTGGAAGCTAGAAAGAAATATTTAAAAGGGTTGTAGTGCAAAATTGTCCACTGGACCAGAGAAGAAAAACATGTGTAGCACTCAAAATATGCAATGAATGAAATATATTATTGCACAAAAGTGATCTAGAGACATCACATGACATCTCCAAATTTTGGTTGGATTTTTAGTTAAATCTATCAACTGGTTGTAGTACAAAAAGAGCTCCAAAACTTAAAACAAGTCATTTTAATGAATAAAGCTCAGGGTGAAATAATTTAATAAATAAATCTACTGATTGAGAGATGTTTTTAATGAGAGGGCATATAAGTCCAATATGTTTTGGAAGGATCCACTTGGGAAAAACTCCTTAATATTAGAAGAAAAGTTTTGACATCAACAGAGATATTCTTGCAGGAAAAAAAATTAAACTCCTGGCAAAATTTTAATAACTAAAACCTGGTTAAATTTTTGGGGTGTTACAGAAGCCTGACTATCTACCAGATCCTGCCGAGGGTACAAGATCGTAGCTGAGGTAACAAGCTAAACTTCGAAGTCCACGCGATACAACTAGTGAGACTGAAGTCTCTCTGCAAAAACATAAAATAGGCAAACGTGAGTACAAATGTACCCACAAAGACTTACATCAGAACTAACTACATATGCATCAGTATCAACAAAGGGGGTGGTGGGGTTTAACTGCAGCAAGCCAGATTTGACTCAGTGGCTATCCTGAACTACGACTGCAAGTAACTCTTTTGAGGTGGCGCACATGAGTCCACATATTCACCATATCAATACACCACTACAGATCCGCTCCCGTCTCCCTATGAGAACGCCATCCATAGCACTCACGCTTATCTTGCGTATTTTAGAGTATCCACTTTCACTTGTCTATGAACTGTATAGGTAAACCAGAGGTCCTTTACCGCGGACGCGACTATTTGAATAGATCATCATAACCCTGCAGGGGTGTACTTCTTCATACATGTTTCCACCACTTAGTGTTTGCACACGACATGTGCTCGGCAGACTTCAAGCGAAAGCCGACGTGGGTGTAGACCATGACCTACCTGAACACTCAAGTCTCTAGTCCAGGTTTATCGCCTATTAGGTTCCATCCGCAGGGAGTCCGGCCGAGGTTTCCACATACGGCCCCAAACGATGTGTACAGGGTTCCGCGACACCAAAGGGGCGCCCGACATACCCGGCCACGTGCCTACCGCATCACAGCCCACCCCTCGGGTCAGCGCTGCCCACGGACTCCATGTAACACCCTCGGTGCGGCTATAGCTCCCACGTGTCGAGGCACGACTTAGAGGCATAACCGCATTGAAAGCAATGTCGCAAGTCAGGCAATCATTACAACATCCCATGTAATACATAATAAAAGGGGGAGATAACATAGTTGGCTTACACTCGCCACGTCACATTAGAGTACATAAATAACATCCATCAAACAAACACTCATGGCCCGACTACGGCGCCAAAATAGAAAAGACCCCCAACATGCGACAAGGTCCTGAATCGATAACCCCAACTAGGAACCACTACTGATCATCCGGAAAAGACACATAGTATCGCTGAGAGTCCTCGTCGAACTCCCACCTGAGCTCGTAATCGTCAACTGGAGCGGAATCACCTGGACCTGCATCTGGAGTTGTAGTATCTGTGAGCCACAGGGACTCAGCAATCTCACACCCACGCGATCAAAACTATTTGAGCTCATAGGAATGGATAAGGCAAATATATGTGGAGCTGCAGCAAGCGACTAGCATATGTGGTGGCTAACTTATACGCAAAAGAGAGCGAGAAGAGAAGGCGAAGCACGAGCGAGAAGCTAAAGGAACATCCTGCGCAAGCATAACTCCAACACCGTGTCCACTACCCGGACTCCGCCGAGAAGGGGCCATCACGGTAACACACACGGTTGATTCATTTTAATTAAATTTAGTTCAAGTGATCTACAACCGGACATTAACAAATTCCCATCCGCCCATAACCGCGGGCACGGCTTTCGAAAGATCAATCCCTGCAGGGGGGTCCCAACTTAGCCCATAACAAGCTCTCACGGTCAACGAAGGAATAGACCTCCACCCAAGACACACCGATCAGACTCGGTATCTTGGTACAACAAGATGATTCGACAGGTTAAAACAAGTCCAGCAACACCGCCCGAATGTGCCGACAAATCCCGATAGGAGCTGCACATATCTCTTTCTCAGGGCACACTCAGATGAGCGCTCCGTACAACTAAAACCAAACCTCGAGTTTCCCCGAGGGGGCGCTGCACAGGGCTCTAGTTTGGACCAACACTCAGAGGAGCACTGGCCCGGGGGGG
>NC_057795.1:543663108-543664839 GCF_018294505.1 Triticum aestivum
AGGGGGGTCCCAACTTAGCCCATAACAAGCTCTCACGGTCAACGAAGGAATAGACCTCCACCCAAGACACACCGATCAGACTCGGTATCTCGGTACAACAAGATGATTCGACAGGTTAAAACAAGTCCAGCAACACCGCCCGAATGTGCCGACAAATCCCGATAGGAGCTGCACATATCTCTTTCTCAGGGCACACTCAGATGAGCGCTCCGTACAACTAAAACCAAACCTCGAGTTTCCCCGAGGGGGCGCTGCACAGGGCTCTAGTTTGGACCAACACTCAGAGGAGCACTGGCCCGGGGGGGGGGGTTAAAATAAGATGACCTTCGGGCTCCGGAAACCCAAGGGAAAAGAGGCTAGGTGGCAAATGGTAAAACCAATGTTGGGCATTGCTGGAAAAGCTTTAAACAAGGTGAACTATCAAGGGGTTCCCATTATAACCCAACCGCGTAAGGGACGCAACAATCCGGGAACATAACACCGATATGACGGAAACTAGGGCGGCAGGAGTGGAACAAAACACTAGGCGAGAGGCCGAGCCTTCCACCCTTTACCAAGTATATAGATGCATTAATATAACATAGCAATATAATGATATCCCAACAAGTAAATAAATGCTCCAACAAGGAACGGCTCCAATCTTCACCTGCAACTAACAACGCTATAAGAAGGGCTGAGCAAAGCGGTAACATAGCCAATCAACGGTTTGCTAGGACAATGGTGGGTTAGAGGTTCAACATGGCAATTGGGAGGCTGACAAGAAAATGGTAGGCATCGAAGCAGTGGCAAAGCAAAAGAGCGAGCAAACTAGCATAGCAAAGATAGTAGTGATTTCGAGGGTATGATCATCTTGCCTGCACAGTTGTCAGAGTTGACTGGATCCTCACAAGCAAACTCAACGGGCTCCTCGGTAGCGAACTCGTCTCCCGGCTCTACCCAACAAGACAAACAAGCAACAAGGATACAATCAACCACGGGCAAGACCAAGCAATATGATGAAATGACGATATGCTATGCGGGATGCGATGCGGGATGCAAAATGCAAGATATGACAGAAAATGCATGAACCTGGCATCAACTTGGAAAACCAAGTGTGCCACTGGATAGAGGGGATGAAAGCGCTTGAAAACAATATAAAGATCATAGGAATCGGAGCTACGGTTTAGAAATGGCGAGCGTTTTAAGATATGACACCGGTCTGCGATTTACAGCAAGTAGGCATCTAAATGCAACGAAATGAACATGCTACAGCCACCAAACATGAAAACAAAATACATGGCAGTGATGTACACAAGATGGTTGGCAAAACACTAGCACTGAGCCATAGGCAAATTCATCCATTAAGAGGTTCAAACAAGCATAGCTAAAATGCAAATGCAACACAGATTTCAGACTTAGTGAAATCAACACTAGTCTGAAATTTCAGATCACGAAGCTCTCTTCGGAGCAGCAAAACAACATGGTAGAAAACCTGAAGATGACAAGTAAGAACATGGCATGGAGCTACTCAACAAGCTTAATAAAACACCCAAAGTGACCTGGGGCCAAAAGGGTTCACAAAATACTCTACCGAGCTCACGAACATCGCTCGAACACAATCAGTTTTCAGACTTAGTGAAAACTGAGACATGCTGAAATTTAACTCACGAAGGCATGTAAACGAGCTCGATGCACTCACTACGGTGCAAGTCATGGCAAGGAAAGCATATAACCAGCAAGAAGGCACAAAGT
>NC_057795.1:543666543-543675609 GCF_018294505.1 Triticum aestivum
TGCAACACACACGAGGCCTTTTCGGTCCCTCGGTTAACCGTTGGAGTATCAAACGAAGTCCAAATGACCCGAAACTTGACAGGCGGTCTACCGGTAGTAAACCAAGGCCGCTTGGCAAGACTCGGTCCAATCCGGAAATGTTTAAACCCCACACAAGAAAGAAAGGTAGAAATGACCACCGGAAGAGAACGAAATGCCGGAATGCAAAACGGACAACGGGGAAAATGCTCGAATGCATGAGATGAACATGTATGCAAATGCAATGCACGAGATGACATGATATGAGATGCATGAAAACGAAAACAACGCACGGAGACAAAGACCCGAACCCGAGAAATAAATATAACTTAGCGCCGGGGACGGCAAGAGTTGGATACAAATATGGAAAGTATATCTGGGGCGTTACAACACTCCACCACTACGAAAAGATCTCGTCCCGAGATCTAGCACTGAAAGAACTCCGGGTATTCAGAACGGAGGTGATCCTCGCGTTCCCAGGTAGCTTCACGGTCGGAATGGTGTGACCACTTAACTTTGAGGAATTTGATTGACTTGTTGCGAGTTTTGCGTTCAGTCTCTTCAAGAATAGCAACTGGGTGCTCACGATAGGAGAGATCTTCTTGGAGCTCAATGTCCTCGAAGTTGACGGTGCGGTCAGGAGTCTTGAAGCACTTTGGAAGCTGAGAGACATGGAACACATCATGAACATTTGCAAAGTTTGAAGGAAGCTCGAGTTGGTAGGCGAGGTCGCCTCTCTTGCTGACAATCTTGAAAGGTCCCACGTATCTAGGGGCAAGCTTCCCTTTGATACCGAAGCGACGAGTACCTTTCATGGGAGAGACGCGGAGGTAAACATGATCTCCAATCTCGAAAACCAGATCACGGTGCTTACTATCATAGTAGCACTTCTGGCGGGACTGGGCTGCTTTGAGGTTATCACGAATGACTTTGCACATTTCTTCTGCTTCTGTGATTAAGTCATTACCCAGCAGCTGACGTTCACCGGTTTCAGACCAGTTGAGAGGGGTACGGCACTTCCTGCCATACAGAATTTCAAAGGGGGCCTTGCCCGAACTTGCTTGAAAGCTGTTGTTGTACGAGAATTCAGCATAAGGAAGACAATCCTCCCACTTCATGCCGAAGGAGATCACACAAGCCCTGAGCATATCTTCAAGAATCTGATTGACACGCTCGACTTGACCGCTTGTTTGAGGATGGAACGCTGTGCTGAAGCGGATGTTGGTGCCCATGGCCTTCTGAAAAGAATCCCAAAACTTGGAGGTAAAGATGCTGCCACGGTCTGAAGATATCACTTGAGGAATACCGTGCAGAGAGACAATGCGAGAGGTATAGAGTTCCGCCAATTGAGCTGCAGTGATTGACTCCTTGATAGGCAGAAAATGAGCCACTTTGGTGAGCTTGTCGATGACAACAAATATAGCATCATTGCCACGCTTGGACTTTGGAAACCCAGTCACGAAGTCCATTTCAATGTGGTCAAACTTCCATTCTGGAATGGCAAGAGGTTGGAGGAGACCAGCTGGCCTTTGGTGTTCTGCCTTCACTCTTCTGCAGGCATCACATTCGTTCACGAATTGAGCGATCTCGCGCTTCATTCGAGTCCACCAATAAGCTTGCTTGAGGTCCTGATACATCTTCGTACTACCAGGGTGGATGGAGAGGAGAGAGTTGTGAGCCTCGTTCATGATCACCTTACGAAGTTCACCTTTGGGCACAACAATTCGATCCTCGAAGAAGAGAGTGTCCTTGTCATCAAGTCGGTAGCACTTGTACTTGGACTGACTCTTTGCAATACCAATCTTCACCTTCTTCACCATAGCATCAAGAAGTTGGGCTTGGCGAATCTGGTCTTCTAAGGTAGGAGAGACTTGAAGGTTGGCGAGGAAACCTTGAGGAACAACTTGCAGATTCAGTTTGCGGAAAGCTTCACAAAGCTCGGGTTGATAAGGCTTGAGAATCAGACTGTTGCAATATGCTTTTCTGCTCAAAGCGTCAGCAATCACATTAGCCTTGCCTGGAGTATACTCGATACTCGGATTGTACTCTTGAATCATTTCGACCCATCGAGTCTGCCTTAGGTTGAGATTAGGCTTAGTGAAGATGTACTTGAGACTCTTGTGATCAGTGAAAATATCCACTTTCCTTCCCAATAGAAGATGTCTCCAAGTCAACAAAGCGTGCACAACTGCCGCCAACTCGAGATCATGAGTGGGGTAGTTCTTCTCATTAGGTTTCAACTGGCGAGAGGTATAAGCAACAACTTTCTTCTCTTGCATCAGTACAGCACCGAGACCTTGGAGAGAGGCATCACAAAAGACCTCGTACGGCTTGGTTTCATCAGGTGGAGTCAGAACTGGAGCAGTGATCAATTTCTCTTTCAAAGAGTTGAAAGCAATATCACACTCCGGAGACCAAACGTACTTGACGTGCTTCTGAAGAAGATTTGAGAGAGGCTTGGCGATCTTAGAAAAGTTTTCAACGAATCTTCTGCAATAGCTTGCGAGACCGAGAAAACTGCGGAGTTGCTTCACGTTCTGAGGAGGTTCCCAATTCACAATTGCGGACACCTTCTCAGGATTCACGGAAATGCCCTTGGCGGAGATGATATGACCAAGATAAAGAACCTCATCGAGCCAAAATTCACACTTGGAGAACTTGGCGTAGAACTGATGTTCTCTGAGCTTGTCAAGAACCAAACGCAAGTGCTTGGCATGATCTTTCTTGTTCTTCGAGAAAACCAGAATGTCGTCGAGATAGACCAGAACGAATTCATTGGTGTAGGGGTTGAAGATGAAGTTCATCATGCGAGAGAACGTCGGAGGAGCGTTGGCGAGGCCAAAAGACATGACGGTGTATTCATATGAACCAAAGCTTGTTCTGAATGCCGTCTTGGGAATATCTTGCTCACGAATACGAATCTGATGATAACCCATACGGAGATCAAGCTTGGAGAATACTTGAGCACCCTTGAGTTGTTCGAACAGCTCATTGATGTTGGGAAGTGGGTATTTGTTCTTGATGGTCTTCTTGTTTACTGGACGGTAATCAACACAAAGTCGACTCGATCCATCCTTCTTCTTCACAAAAAGAACACCACAACCCCACGGAGAAGTACTAGGCCGAATGAGACCCAATCTTTCTTGCTCATCGAGTTGTTTCTTCAACTCCTTCAACTCTTCGGGGCCGAGCTTGTAGGGACGTTTGCACACAGGTTCCGTACCGGGCTCAAGTTCAATAACAAATTCAACTGGCCGGTGCGGAGGCATCCCTGGAAGCTCTTCTGGAAAGACGTCTTGATATTCGCAAACGACAGGAATTTGCGAAATAGCATCCAATTCACCCTTCTCATTAAGAGAAAACAACCGGATTGAATTATCCCGAGCGGCAAAGACAATGACATCCTCAGACGAATGGGTCAATTGAATCTGCCTGGCAGCACAGTCAAGATGTGCCTTGTGCTTAGAAAGCCAATCCATCCCGAGAATAAGATCAATATCCGAGTTACCGAGAACAATTGGGGAAGAAAGGAACTTATAGTCACCCAATGTGATAGTAACCTCAGGGACGCAGGTGTTAGCTGTCATCTGCTTGCCTGGTGACACAATTTGCAAGGAACTTTGCAGATACTGATAATCACACTCATACTTTGATGCAAAAGGTTTGGAAATAAAGCAATGCGATGCACCTGTGTCAAAAAGAACTTTTGCAGGAACATCGTTAACAAGAAGGTTACCCATGATCACATCTGAAGAATCCTCTGCCTGAGCTGCATTCACCATATTGACCTTGGCGTGCTTGGGATTGTGCTTGACCACAGCTGTACTTGCCGATCTGACAGGAGGAGGAGGAGGAAGACGCCTCTGGTTGGTACACTTGTTGGCATAGTGACCCTTCTGTTGGCACTTGTTGCACGTGACCTCTGAAAGCGGACGGTGATACGGAGCACTCGATCTTGGCGCTTGAGACGAAGACTTGTTCTGAAAGCCTGGGTTGGGTGGGTGGGAGAAACCACTGCCACCTTTGCTCTTCTGCTGATACGGCTGACGGAACGGAGGAGGAGGAAGCCAATACTTCTGCTGCTTGACCACTTGAGTAGAGGAAAACGGAGTAACATCTCTGGCACGCTTCCTGGAAGCATCACATCTCATCTGAGCAGCCTCTTGCTTCAGTGCCATGTTGTAGAACTCATCGTATCTCAACGGCTCAAAGAGGACAAGAGCGAGCTGAATTTCCTCACGAAGACCACCCCTGAACTGATAGATCATGCTCTTCTCATCAGGAACATCCTGCTTGGCAAAACGGGCGAGCTTCTGGAACAACTTGTTGTAGTCATAGACAGACAAAGAGCCTTGCTTCAGATTGCGGAATTCCTGACGCTTACTCTCAACCACACTTTGAGGGATGTGATGAGCGCGGAAATCTTGACGGAAATCGTCCCAAGTGATCAGACGTCCACCTCTGGAATCCTTGTACTGCTGGAACCACTCTGCAGCCTGATCTTTGAGCTGGAAAGAAGCGAACTTGACGAAATCTTCAGGCCTGACGTTGCTGCATTCAAAATGCTTGCCCAGATCCACTAGCCAATCGTCAGCATCGGTAGCCTCAACACAACCGCTGAACGTCTTTGGGCCATTAGCAAGGAACTGGTTCAGAGTAGCAAAGTGGTGCTGATTATGGCCTTGATTCCCTTGACTGCCTTGATTGCGCTCTTGGAGGATTTGCATGATCAACTGTGTGTTTGCATTAGTAGTGGCCATCACAGCTTGCCATGCTTCCGGAGGAGGCGGAGGTGGAGGCGGATTAGGATTCGGAGTCGTGCGCGTTGGAGGAGCCATCCTGAAGAGGTTGACCACCATTAGCACATAGATAGACAACAATATAGAAGCTGAATCCAACGGAATGAAAATTGCAACATATAGTCTTCACATCCGAACAAAATGAACGAATGCATTCCTCTTCAAATGATCACATATCCATAAATTGCGAAGCCACGAAGAATTAAGGTAGGGAAATAAATCAACAAGGTACGGATCAAGAACGAATAATCGGTAAGAAATCCCAATCTCAAACCAATATCCGTGGAAGAAGAACTAGAGCTACTAGAATTCCCACCTATGAAACTCCCGAACCTTTCCGGTTATGCAATCAGGTGTTGGGGATACAGGGGAAGCACAATATCTCACCCAAACTAGCAAATCCTACATCCAGCTGTATCCATCCTTCAACACATAACCAGGAAAACTTCGGAAACCATCTACCTCAACCTTCGAAAAGCATCCGTTATACAAGTTATGGCGATACTCCCAAACTCCCGCCCCAGTACTGGGTGGCGTCGAGGTTATCTCACCAACGAACTGCATAAAAGAGATTTTCGATGTCGGCGAACATATCTCAAGTATACCAAAATTGCAACGATAAAATTGTGACGACAACACCTCGGAGCTCAACTCCCCGGGACACTGCCACAACCCCTAAAGACAGGAGGCACCAAGAACAATGTTCTCGTCACAAAACCATCGGAACAAAACCAAGATACTCGCGTGATCCTAAAAAAAAAATTTAGTGAAATTTTTAGAAGAGAAAAGTCAAAACTCTACGCCAGGATGCCTTACCAGAGCGATGAGGAGACTGGGAAGTAAAAAGAATTCCTAAGCTCTCCGATATATAATTCCTAAGGACTCAAAACATTTTTTTCTAGACACAACTCGGCTGCTAAAAACGATCAAGCAATGGGGCTCCTAAGGTCGGGGAAGGCTCTGATTACCAACTTGTAACGCCCTCGGTGCGGCTATAGCTCCCACGTGTCGAGGCACGACTTAGAGGCATAACCGCATTGAAAGCAATGTCGCAAGTCAGGCAATCATTACAACATCCCATGTAATACATAATAAAAGGGGGAGATAACATAGTTGGCTTACACTCGCCACGTCACATTAGAGTACATAAATAACATCCATCAAACAAACACTCATGGCCCAACTACGGCGCCAAAATAGAAAAGACCCCCAACATGCGACAAGGTCCTGAATCGATAACCCCAACTAGGCACCACTACTGATCATCCGGAAAAGACACATAGTATCGCTGAGAGTCCTCGTCGAACTCCCACCTGAGCTCGTAATCGTCAACTGGAGCGGAATCACCTGGACCTGCATCTGGAGTTGTAGTATCTGTGAGCCACAGGGACTCAGCAATCTCACACCCACGCGATCAAAACTATTTGAGCTCATAGGAATGGATAAGGCAAATATATGTGGAGCTGCAGCAAGCGACTAGCATATGTGGTGGCTAACTTATACGCAAAAGAGAGCGAGAAGAGAAGGCGAAGCACGAGCGAGAAGCTAAAGGAACATCCTGCGCAAGCATAACTCCAACACCGTGTCCACTACCCGGACTCCGCCGAGAAGGGGCCATCACGGTAACACACACGGTTGATTCATTTTAAATAAATTTAGTTCAAGTGATCTACAACTGGACATTAACAAATTCCCATCCGCCCATAACCGCGGGCACGGCTTTCGAAAGATCAATCCCTGCAGGGGGGTCCCAACTTAGCCCATAACAAGCTCTCACGGTCAACGAAGGAATAGACCTCCACCCAAGACACACCGATCAGACTCGGTATCTCGGTACAACAAGATGATTCGACAGGTTAAAACAAGTCCAGCAACACCGCCCGAATGTGCCGACAAATCCCGATAGGAGCTGCACATATCTCTTTCTCAGGGCACACTCAGATGAGCGCTCCGTACAACTAAAACCAAACCTCGAGTTTCCCCGAGGGGGCGCTGCACAGGGCTCTAGTTTGGACCAACACTCAGAGGAGCACTGGCCCGGGGGGGGGGGTTAAAATAAGATGACCTTCGGGCTCCGGAAACCCAAGGGAAAAGAGGCTAGGTGGCAAATGGTAAAACCAATGTTGGGCATTGCTGGAAAAGCTTTAAACAAGGCGAACTATCAAGGGGTTCCCATTATAACCCAACCGCGTAAGGGACGCAACAATCCGGGAACATAACACCGATATGACGGAAACTAGGGCGGCAGGAGTGGAACAAAACACTAGGCGAGAGGCCGAGCCTTCCATCCTTTACCAAGTATATAGATGCATTAATATAACATAGCAATATAATGATATCCCAACAAGTAAATAAATGCTCCAACAAGGAACGGCTCCAATCTTCACCTGCAACTAACAACGCTATAAGAAGGGCTGAGCAAAGCGGTAACATAGCCAATCAACGGTTTGCTAGGACAATGGTGGGTTAGAGGTTCAACATGGCAATTGGGAGGCTGACAAGCAAATGGTAGGCATCGAAGCAGTGGCAAAGCAAAAGAGCGAGCAAACTAGCATAGCAAAGATAGTAGTGATTTCGAGGGTATGATCATCTTGCCTGCACAGTTGTCAGAGTTGACTGGATCCTCACAAGCAAACTCAACGGGCTCCTTGGTAGCGAACTCGTCTCCCGGCTCTACCCAACAAGACAAACAAGCAACAAGGATACAATCAACCACGGGCAAGACCAAGCAATATGATGAAATGACGATATGCTATGCGGGATGCGATGCGGGATGCAAAATGCAAGATATGACAGAAAATGCATGAACCTGGCATCAACTTGGAAAACCAAGTGTGCCACTGGATAGAGGGGATGAAATCGCTTGAAAACGATATAAAGATCATAGGAATCGGAGCTACGGTTTAGAAATGGCGAGCGTTTTAAGATATGACACCGGTCTGCGATTTACAGCAAGTAGGCATCTAAATGCAACGAAATGAACATGCTACAGCCACCAAACATGAAAACAAAATACATGGCAGTGATGTACACAAGATGGTTGGCAAAACACTAGCACTGAGCCATAGGCAAATTCATCCATTAAGAGGTTCAAACAAGCATAGCTAAAATGCAAATGCAACACAGATTTCAGACTTAGTGAAATCAACACTAGTCTGAAATTTCAGATCACGAAGCTCTCTTCGGAGCAGCAAAACAACATGGTAGAAAACCTGAAGATGACAAGTAAGAACATGGCATGGAGCTACTCAACAAGCTTAATAAAACACCCAAAGTGACCTGGGGCCAAAAGGGTTCACAAAATACTCTACCGAGCTCACGAACATCGCTCGAACACAATCAGTTTTCAGACTTAGTGAAAACTGAGACATGCTGAAATTTAACTCACGAAGGCATGTAAACGAGCTCGATGCACTCACTACGGTGCAAGTCATGGCAAGGAAAGCATATAACCAGCAAGAAGGCACAAAGTTCTAGCTACACATGGCAAGAACGAAGGCATAGCATGCATGGAACGCTAACGGTAGCATCGGCGAAATCGCAAACAAGTTGACGATCTGCCCAGATTAACAACGAAGCAAAAGTTAAGCTCGATTGAGTCAACCTAGAGCACTCCACAAATGCCAACAAAGACATGGATGGATAGAGCATAACATAAATATCAAAACTCCCTTACTGATCATCCTCAAAAGAGGCACGGATTACTAGGAAACAAGCTGGACATATAGCATCATGAACTAAAATATCCCAGACTTAGTGAAAATCACTAAGTCCCTGAAATCTGCATTCTCAGGTACCTCTCTTCGCAAGCTTGCACAAGACAACACACACATCCTAAAAATGCATGGGAGGCACCTCTGGAAAGAAGACAAAATGCTTCACAATACATCCCAAAGGGGCACAGGCATATCATGCACGAATTAAATATAGCAAAAATGAAAAAAGTGCATGATGAACTAACGGATCTGCAATTTAACTCACGAAGCCTCCTTCTAACAGCATTTTGGGTATCCAGATGACCTCAAATGCAAATGATGCAATGGAATGAAATGATGCACATGTCGAGGCGAAGATTCTGATATATCATATGCCCAAAACGGATCTACGGTTGCAAAGTTACGGGACCTCGAACAGAGCAACATGGATCAAAAATTTTCAGGACTTAGCAAAAAAATCGGGGTTAGGGTTTACTGTTCACGCGACCGGATCCAGATCGGGATCGCGGCGCGGAAGCCGAGGCGGCGCCGGC
>NC_057795.1:543976144-544118134 GCF_018294505.1 Triticum aestivum
GTCATGAGTCAAAGCACCTCGACAAGATGTGAATACATCAAGATGCTTAAACGATAAATGGTAACCCCATTTTGAGCTTAAACAATGAGTATGACCTATGATCAAGTGATCTCACTTGACTCCTAAGTCAATATACTCTAACATAGGTGACTTTGTCGCCGAAAAACTCTAGATGAAGTTCTCTTGTGTTCTTTTCTGTGCTTTTGCATTTGTCTCATGCATGTTTGTTTCCCCTTTCAAAAAAAACGTCATCTAGATCTCTTTCTTTTCTATTTGTTCTGCATTCCCTGCATCCAATTCATTGCATATCGTTCAGTTAATTCCTTGCAAATCCTTGTGAGATTTTACTTGTCTAGTGAGCTAAGGTGACAAATGTTTTCTCTGTGATGAACTCGATCTCACCGGTTTGTTGTTTTCAGTCCCACCGAATCTTTTCGGTGCAACTGAAGCATACAACTCGGTGCCACCGATTTCACTACAGGAAAAACATCTTGCCACTTGTTCCTGTTTTACTTTTGATCCAGCTCCACTCAATGAATCTTGTCCTCTACAAGCATCACATTTTATCAATGCTTTGTGCTGTTACTCAAGGATCAAACCCATTCACGACAAATTCCAGAAGGCCCTTCTTGGAAATTGATGTCAAAGGGGGAGAGAGATCACATCAAAGCTTATCACTTAGAGAGATCCTATCAAAACTTATCTCTTCCAAAGAGAGAGAGAGAGAGAGTATCACCTCCATAGGGGGAGAGAGAGATCTTCAGGGGGAGAGAATACTCAAGAAGAGAGTAATTCTCAAGGATCCCAGATGCTTGGTGTTCAAGAGGAGAGATGCCACATGTCTTCTTGAGGGGAAAGAAAGACATGCTCATATGTGCTTATTTGCATTAGCTCTGTTTTTGCATTCTGCTCTGAGTTTCTATTCCCTATCTTCTCCCAGTATCCCATGCTAGATTCAGGGGGAGCAAGACATCTAAGGGAAATAAATCATTTAAATTCATTGCACATCTTTACCCTTGGGGACATGTCTATATCAAATGTAGTACTCAGTACTCACTCTCTACATGTCATCCCAGTCTTGGTATTCTTGTGGTTTCTTCTGTTTGCTCTGGCTAGTAGGTGTATCTGTGTTATCTAACCTTGTCTATGCAGGTTCATTCCATCCTAAGCCAACTCAAGACCACAAGGTAAGTATATGCATCATAGTCATGTGTATGAGGAATTCTTGCTAATGTACATATTGTTTGCAAGAAGGACTCATGAGCATGAAGGTACATTTCCCACAGACAGATCTATTGCTATCTTTTGCTCTGATGCATATGGCCAAGATACATGTAACACATTGCTTACTCCGTCATGTTCATGCATTCACATGCTTTTATATTCTGTATTCACATGATTGCATACATGTAGGGGGAGCCTATGCTTGTTACATGTCTTTCCAAAGCTTTACTTGCTATTCTCTATATCTTTATCTAAAGCTTTGATGTATGTTGTCATCAATTACCAAAAAGGGGGAGATTGAAAGCACAAGTGCTCCCTGGGTGGTTTTGGTAATTAATGTCAACATATCTCTTGTTGGACTAACACTTTTACCTAGTATATTTCAGACAAGTTCAACAATGGAGTGGCATGGACTAAAGGATGTGGAACCCCTTCGAGATGCTAAGGACAAAGGATTGGCTCAAGCTCCAAGATCAAGACTCTACATGTTTTCTATTTTAGTGATCCAAGATCACATTGAGTCTATAGGAAAAGCCAATACTATCAAGAGGGTATGAGGTGTTGCTTAATGGCTTGCTTGCTCAAAGTGCTTAGTGATATGCTCCAAAGCCCTCAACTACCTTCTCACATCCACAAATGTCCTAAACCCAAAGTCTAACTCAGCCCCACCGATTCTTTCTATCCGGCGCCACCGAGTTCAGATGTCTTAGCCACTGCCACAAACCCTAGGCAAATCGGTCTCACCGATAGGGATCTCGATCTCACCGAGATGGGATTGTAATCTCTCTGTGTATGTCCATTACCAAAATCGGTCTCATCGAGTTTGAGCAACCGGTACTACCGAGATTACAATGCAAACTCTCTGGTTAGCTTATTACCAAAATCGGTCTCACCGAGTTTGTGTAATCGGTCTCACTGAGTTTGCCTGACCAACTCTCTGGTTAGCTTATTACCAAAATCAGTCTCACCGAGTTTGTGTAATCGGTCTCACCGAGATTACGTTATGCACTAAACCTAACCATATCGGTCCTACCGAGTTGCAAGTCAGTCCCACCGAAAACCCTAACGGTCACTAGGTTTACAAAACCAGTCTGACCGAGTTTCTCAATTCGGTCCCACCGAGATTGGTAAATTGTGTGTAACGGTTAGATTTTGTGTGGAGGCTATATATACCCCTCCACCTCCTCTTCATTCATGGAGAGAGCCATCAGAACAAGCCTACGCTTCCAGCATCCTATTTCTGAGAGAGAACTACCTACTCATGTGTTGAGGCCAAGATATTCCATTCCTACCATATGAATCTTGATCTCTAGACTTCCCCAAGTTGCTTTCCACTCAAATCTTTGCACCAAATCCAAATCCTGTGAGAGAGAGTTGAGTGTTGGGGAGACTATCATTTGAAGCACAAGAGCAAGGAGTTCATCATCAACGCACCATTTGTTACTTCTTGGAGAGTGGTGTCTCCTAGATTGGCTAGGTGTCACTTGGGAGCCTCCGACAAGATTGTGGAGTTGAACCAAGGAGTTTGTAAGGGCAAGGGGATCGCCTACTTCGTCAAGATCTACGGCTAGTGAGGCAAGTCCTTCATGGGCGACGGCCATGGTGGGATAGACAAGGTTGCTTCTTCGTGGACCCGTCGTGGGTGGAGCCCTCCATGGACTCGCAGAGCCGTTACCCTTCGTGGGTTGAAGTCTCCATCAATGTGGATGTACGATAGCACCACCTATCGGAACCACGACAAAAACATCCGTGTCTCCAATTGCGTTTGAATCCTCCAATCCCTTCCCTTTACATTCTTGCAAGTTGCATGCTTTACTTTTCGCTGCTCATATACTCTTTGCATGCTTGCTTGTTATGTATTGTGAGTGTTAAACTTGTGCCTAAACTCCACTTAAACTTAAAGAAGTTAAAAACTGCAACTTTGGGAACTTAGTGTCTAATCACCCCCCCTATAGACACCTCTTCTCGATCCCTTTCAGCGGGTCATCAGCGGCAGGCGCGGCAGGCGGCACGTGGCACCTGCCGCCACGCCAGGAGGCGGCGGGCCCTGCCACCTCCGCAGGAGGCGACCGCGTGGGCATAACGAGTTCTCACACAGTGGCGCGGCTGGGACAGAACGAGTTAGGAGTGGTGGGCCATACCGCCACTAGGTGAGGCGGCGAGCGCTGGCACTGCCACTCCCTGGCCTACAGCCCCTGCTGTGCGTGGGCCGAGGTGTGGGCCAGGCCGCCACAGGAGGAGGCAACATCTTTGTTCCTTTGCACGCGCGACACACTTCCTGTTGCAGACAGCGCTGATTCCCGTGCAGCCCTGATCCTATTGCAGACGGCGCTGATTCCTGTGCAGCCCTGATTATCACGCGCGCGGACGACAATGAATTTGACGGGCGGGAATCACTCCGGCTTTCTTCAGCGAATGCGATGGCACCGCAGGAGTCCGAGGCTGCGGGAACCTATTGTGCCGACACTACAGGGATCCTCTTCCTTTTATATAGTATACATCTGCTCCGAGCGCAAGCACTGTCTCTGGCCTCCTCTTCTCATCTCTAAGTGTGTAAGAACAGAGAGAAAGATAAACTCACTAGGCACTTTCACTCGTGATTTAGGGCGATTTAGAGTTGGATTTTGAATATGGTGAAGTTGAAGAAAAGATAGAGGAAGGTAAGATCTATCCATTTTTGTTGGTTTCATTGGCATGCATGATGTTTTTACTCTTTTTGTTTAGTTCATAACTATGTGTTATGTGTTGTGCTAGACATTATTTCATCACTTTTTGGAGTCATTTAGAGCTTCAGCAGTAGGATTTGCCTAGCGAAGTGAAGTACGAAGTTGAAGATCAAGGTATGAGCTTTGCAATACATTGATTTTTTTTGTGCATGTAGGGTGGTAATTAGTTAGTCTTTTAACTCCTCATTAGCTATGCGATGTTAGTGCTTAGAGGTTAGAAACAATTTCAAACTACTGATGTTGCATTTATACTTGTTTCTTTAGAACAGTAGGTTCAAGATGTTGTATCAATGTTAGCTGCGTCCATTAGTATTGACATGCGAGAAGATCTTAATACGAAAATTAAAGAAAAAATTGGTATGTTATTTCATGTGGTATGTTTATTAATAAGTCTATAGTTAGAAACCGTAGGTCTACTTTGTTATGTTGCAATAATCTAAATTTTATATGTTAAGATTAGGTGCTATTGTACTTAATGATATATGTAATTAGGTAAAATAATTCATCTTAGTAGCAACAAGGAGGAGATGACGTGATTGAAGAAATTGTGTTTCCATCTTCGCTGTCCCTTTTGAGGTGATGGCCACATACATGCAAGTGCTATTTTCATACTTTTGATAGCAGGAAGAAAAATCCGTGTGTAATATTGATGTTCATGTGATAATAGGTTGACTCCGTTCATATAGTACTGGTGACGGATATTTATTGGAACTATTTTGACACTTAATTGCATTCACAAGCACATCCATATCGGAGCTAAGGTTAAAATGACGTCGTAATTTTGTTAATATTTTTTGTATTGATGTACCGTTGTGAATAATGTGCATGCCGCTGCAAATATTATTATTTGTAAATAAATGATTGTTATCGTATGATATGAAAAAATTATATAAAGCCGGAAGAAATTAAATGTTTTACTCATATGATATTAAAATGTTATTATCGTACTATTATGTTTAGTGGTTGTTTGGATAGCGAGTAATTACCATCGGTTTTGTCATAACCTATTGTAAGAAAATTAGGTTTTACTAATAGTCATTTTTCCAAAAGCTTAGTTTTTGCATGTTACGAGAATTAGTTTAGGATATTTTTGGGGTAGTTAGATAAAGCAAACAGAGCTTTAGTTTGTGACGCTCGTAGACGAGTTTGAGAAAAAAATAGATCTCTAAATACCTGTTAACCAAACAATCCCGAAAAGTCTAAGCAAATGATTCTAAAAACAAAACGAATATTTGTAACAAAAATACGATTATTATTTTAGTCGTATGATATGTAAATGTTGTCATCGTACTACTACTAAATGTTCAGTTACTAATTATTTGAAATGTAAACATGTATGTTGGTTAGGTACTATGGAAAATTTAGTAGTGTACTATGGGAACGTCTTACGCGACGGTCCTTTCGGGGTGGATGTGTCCTTGTGCGAGTCGACTACAGTTGTAGTTAGAGACATGGTGAACGTGGGTTACACAGCTGTCAGAAGGTGCATCCGAGCAGTGTTTGGCCCAGGGATGCAGGGAAAAAATGACAATGGAGGCCTACGTCGCTGACGGAGCAAATGATGGGACAGCTGCCCATTGGGGTTTGCGGCCTGTCACAGGTGATCAGTCACAGGGGTCGTACATGAGGTTTGCAAGCAATCCCAATAACCCAGTGTTTGGTCAGCCGATGGTGTACGTGGAGTTCATTTCAGTCACTGATGTTGCCAGATGCAGTAGCAGGGGCGGTGAGGTCGAGGTTGCCATCACATCAGCCCCTAGCACCGGCCCATCGGAACCGATGGGCGACCAGCCTGTGTATGACACATGATATTGGTCTGCGACCGTTGACATGAGTGAACACGTGGAGGGATTGCCGGAGGCGCTAGATGATGACGATCACTCTTCCGCGTCTTCCGAGTTAAGCGAAGAAAAAGATGTTCGTCCCCAAAGGGCGGTCGCGGCGTCACTGCAACCTGGGTTTTTACAGGATATGAGCATCACAAATGAATTTCACTCTGTTTTTGGCCTAGAAGCGGGGAGCCTGGAGGTTGGGCAGGTTTTCCCACACAATAAGTCTACTTACCAGGCAATTAATAGGTATGCAATCGCCTCCACCGCCAGCATAAAGTGAAGCAGTCTGATAAAAAAGAGTTGAAGGTCATATCATCCACACCACGGAAGGTTGCCGTGGAAGAGTTCTCGCTAGACTGAAGCCTGGGGTATGCCAGTCATGGCATATCACAAAAATAGTGCAGCATAGCTGTGAGCAAACTGGGACTCTTTCAAATCATCGCAATGTGACAACAAGATATGTGGCACAAGTGATGCAAATGATTGTGTAGGGAAGTATCAACATTAGTCTTAGGGATTTGCAAAAAGATGCAAAAGATCAGATTGGCTTCCCTATCAGCTACAACAAGGCTAGGCGTGCGAAGGAAAATATATTCCAGAACTTGTATGGAACCTATGAGGAGGCCTATTCTTATGCCCCTAGAATGCTTCATCAGATAGCAAGTGCTAATAGGGGGACTGGAGTTTGGCGGAGAGAACGTCCAAACCCAAAGAACCCGGGTGAGCTATTCCTGGACCGCTTATTCTGGGCATTCGCCCAGACTATACAAGCCTTCAGGCACTGTTGCCCGGTATTATCAGTTGATGGTACCTTTCTCATTGGAAAGTACAAGGGCACACTATTGGTGGCAATTGCAGCAGATGCAAAAAATCAGCTTCTTCCTATTGCATACGCACTGGTCGAGAGTGAGAACAAAGATAGCTGGTTGTGGTTCCTGAGCTGCGTGAAGATGGGTGTCGTGAAAGAGCATTTAGGTGTTTGCATCATCTCTGATCGCAACACATGATTATTAAGTGCTCTCGACATAATCAAGGAGTCGTCAAAAAAGTGGGGGTGGCCGGATCTAGAGGGAAGGTGGTGCATGCGACATTTGGCAGCAAACTTTTACTCCAAATTCAAGAATAAGGATTGGTTCAAGTTATTCAAGAGGATGTGCATGCAGAAAACTGAAGCCAAAATGAATGCCATCCGGGCAGGTATCAATGGTGAGATCGAGTGCGCGGCCTTGCCGCAGAGAGAAGATCGGAGGGTCGTAGGACGGCCATAAATTTGAGCCAGTGGATCGGCAAGAATTGCCCTGATTTGTACAAGTGGACGCAAGCTCACGACACCGGGGCTCGGTATGGAATAATGACCAGCAACATGTCAGAGGTGTACAATGGTGTTCTTAAAGGGGTGAGAGCCCTGCCCATCACAACCCTAATTGAAGAAACTTGGAACCGGACCCGGTCATCCTTTGCATACAGGGTTACCGTGGCTAAAGCACAAGTTGAATTGAACAAGCCATGGTCCGAGAAGATGCAAAGACATCTGGACGAGAAAGCAAAGAAGTCCCAAAGCCATGGCTGTAGGTAAGTGGACGCACTTAGGAATAAGTGGGAGGTCAATGTGCGAGCCAAGTACGTTCAGGATCACCAGAGAGGATCAAAAAAGCAAGCTGTCACCCTCGACCCAACGTCCTGTGAGTGCATGTGTAACAAGCCCAAGCTTGAGGGCTACCCTTGTAGTCATGTGCTCCACGCGGCTGCAGATCAAAAAATCAGTATCGAGCCATACATATCGCCGTACTTCAACATGTACAATCTGTAAAACACTTGGAACGGTGAGTTCTGGGCCTGGGGCATTGATATGAACTACAATATGCTGTGGCCAGATGGGCCGAAATGGGTTCCGAACGCCGACTTGATGAGAACCGTCAAGGGACGACGTCAGTCTAGGCGTGATCGCAATGACATGGACCATAGCCAGATGTGAGAACCAAGGCGATGCCACGTTTGTAGGTGTCCTGGACATTCACGTAGGGAATGCCCGTATCAAGCGAACAACACCGCATGATGTTGATTTATCTGTACTCGCTATGTCTACTTATATTTGTATTATATTTTTATTAATTTAAATTGAATCTCTTTGTGTTATTGAATTTATATTTATTTTAAATTGAATCTCTTTGTATTATTGTACCCGTGATGTTAACTTCAGTTAATTAATGTAAATTATATCTCTTTGTATTATTGAATCTCTTTGTGTTATTGTATTTATATTTATTAAATTGAATCTCTTTGTATTATTTTTTGTATGTTTGTGTGCAGGTTATGGCTGAAGTGCCAGTGCTTTTGGAGGGGCTCCATGACGCCGGCCACCGTTGCCACCTATTTTTGAACCCAAAAAAAGAACATGATTTTCGGAGTTTTAGACTTCGAACCGTAAAGAAAACCTGGCCAATACACAACTATTTCATTCCTCACCTTGACGCTTATGGACTACATGCTTTTGCTAGGCTCACATCATGCGAAGACCAGTTACGTTCAGACCCATCCCTTTTGACATCCCTCGTTGACCGTTGGAGACCTGAAACCCACACCTTTCACTTTCATTTTGGGGAGCTTGCACCTACACTGAAAGATGTTTCTATGATCTTTGCTCTACCAATTATAGGTGAGCCATTAGTCTCTCCACGAGTGTCTAAATCTTGGGCACAAAATATATCAGACCATATTGGGATGAAAATGCCAGAATCACAATGTACTGGTGGCCCTCGTGGCATCCCACTCTCCTGGCTTCATGATAACTTTCTTAATTTTTCTAGCTTCGCTGATTTTGAGACGAGGAAAAGACATATGTTTGCGTATTTGTTGTGGCTCCTCAGAGTTATGTTTCCAAATTCACACGGGGACGTACTTCTCCTTGGTCTCATCTACATTGTGAAGAAGATGGTAGATGAACATTTATCCGAGCAGCCACAATACAGCTTCGGTTCTGCCATTCTATCTCATACATATAGAGGTTTGTGTGATGCCACACAAAAGACTTCCTTCGCAAAAAAAGCTCTGTTACTTTGTGTCCCCTACGAGTTTCTACAGTTGTGGTCTTGGGAATACCTCCCTGTAGGACGACTTTGCATACTAAATCCCATACACCCATACGACTGTAGCGAGGGCAGTAGTGTAACTATGGCCAGCAGGTGGACAAAGGCACGGAAACATTGGTCTCCAAGTATTGCGAAAAATTGTTACCCTATATACCACCAGCAGTTTGAGGTACTTGATGAGTCTGTAGTCACATGGAACCCATGGACTCAGGAGCATGTACAGATGGTCTTTGATATACGACCCGTCACAGCAGGCATGTTGACTAATAGTGCATTCTAGCTGACTCGCTGCTACTTATTGTTTTGTGGTGTGTTGAGCCTTACAACCCAGAGCGTGCCATGAGACAGTTCGGTCTGTATCAGGAGATTCCACCACCTTTTCCAAGATGTACCGACGAGAAAACCCATAAGTAAGATGTGACCTCCCTAAATAGTTAGTGTCCTTTTTAATTTACTAAACTCACACTTTGTTACATAATTTGCAAGCTAACCAATATGGGCCACAGTTGGAGTCTTTACAATTGGAGGGAACGCAACATTCAATGGGTACACAAGTGGGAAAATGAAGCGCTAGCAGATATAGTGTATCAACTTAGGTACATTTTATTTACATTATTTTAGTACGATGACCATACAATGTGTGAAGATGCTCTGCTTTCATCACAATGGTTGATGTTATTATATAATTTTGCAGACTGTACGATGGAAGTACAACTCAAGCATACAAGCAGTGATACTGCATCAGCACACGTACAAGCCTGGCCGGTCAACCAGCTACGATACCAACAAATCTCACGCACGAGGAGCAGATGCAGAGACCTGTTGAGCTGCATGCAGCTTACTATCGTGACCAGATGGTAATCACTAGTAATTTTTTCAGGTCCATCATTTCATAATCATGTCAACCAAATAACAATCAAATATTTTCCAGCTTCAAACTACCAACGACAAAGGGCATATCGCGACGGAAAGCATGCCGGCCAGGGGTCAAGATATCAAGTCATTCAATAAACGTTTTAAAGAATACGTGCTAACAAAGTTGAGATGTGGTAGAGGCAACGACGTTGTCACTGGAGTGTACAACATGCCAATACCGAGGTCAGCCAGACCGAGTGCAGCGCCGTCGTCCAGACCGAGCGAGGCACATAGAAGCCATGGGCAGTGGGGGGAGGGTCCGAGTACTACAACGACATTGCCACGACATGACTCATCTCTGCCACTATATCGCTCTTCTTCGGTGCTGCTTCGTCAGGGGCAGACATCGCAGGACCATGGCATGGGCTTGGATTCGATGCCCGAGTTGTATCTTTCCCCAAACCCATATGCATACACAGGATATGGCGCATACACTCAAGGTGGGGGATCTCAACCGTATCTCTCCACGCGAGGGATCTCCATGCCCGAGGAGACTCGTGTCCCAGATTTAAACCAGTACCAGGTAGAATGTCCAGACAGTATAGGCGAGGGATCTGATCAGGTAGTCATGTTTACATTTTAATGCATTTATAGTGATATTACATATTATCCTCTAATAGTTTTTGTTTACAATGTGTCTATGTGCAAGACATATCTGATGTAAATTGGGACGATGAGTACACCCAACCTGGCCTCAACACACGCATACAGGGATCATCACATGATGATGGCAACAATGTTAATGCAGTAGTTACAGAATTCTTCGGAGAGGACGTCATTGGCCCATCTTTTATCCCCGAGGAGTCACAACAACCATACGCCTACAATTACGCATCAGGTTCACAACAAGGATTACAGACTCTACCACCTATGCAGGAGTCACAGACACAGGAAGATCAACTGGAGTACGGTCGCGGTCTTCGTGTAACTCGACCACCTAATCGCTTGGAGCTTTCTGGTCCAAAGGGAAGGCTAGGTGGCCGTCGTCGACTACAATGATTCATCTATCTACGTGTGCGACCCATTGTATCTACATATGTCAGTATCAGACTTTCCGACTTATGTATGCAACATTATGTATGCTGAAATAAAAATGTTGTTGGGGAACGTTGCAGAAAATAAAAAATTTCTATGCTTTCACCAAGATCAATCTATGAGTTCATCTAACAACCAGAGAGAGGAGTGCATCTACATACCCTTGTAGATCGTGAGCGGAAGCGTTCAAGAGAACGGGGTTGAGGGAGTCATACTCGTCGTGATCCAAATCACCGGAGATCCTAGCGCCGAACGGACGGCACCTCCGCGTTCAACACACGTACGGTTGAGGAAGACGTCTCCTCCTTCTTGATCCAGCAAGGGGGAAGGAGAGGTTGATGAAGATCTAGCAGCACGACGGCGTGGTGGTGGATGCAGCAGTGATCTCGGCAGGGCTTCGCCAAGCTTCTGTGAGAGGGAGAGGTGTAGCAAGGGGAGAGGGAGGCTCTAAGAGCATGGGTGTGGCTGCCCTCCTTTCCCCCTCTTTATATAGGCCCCCTAGGGGTGCGCCGGCCCTAGGAGATGGGATCTCCAAGGAGGGGCGGCGGTAAGGGGGGTTGCTTGCCCCCCAAGGCAAGTGGAGGTGCCCCCCACCCCTAGGGTTTCCAACCCTAGGCACAGGGGGCCCCAAGGGGGGCGCACCAGCCCACCAGGGGCTGGGAACTTCCCCTACCACTTCAGCCCATGGGGCCCTCCGGGATAGGTGGCCCCACCCGATGGACCCCCGGGACCCTTCCGGTGGTCCCGGTACAATACCGGTAACCCCCAAAACTTTCCCGATGGCCGAAACTTCACTTCCTATATATAATTCTTTACCTCCGGACCATTCCAGAACTCCTCGTAACATTCGGGATCTCATCCGGGACTCCGAACAACTTTCGGTTTACTGCATACTCATATCTCTACAACCCTAGCGTCATAGAACCTTAAGTGTGTAGACCCTACGGGTTCGGGAGACATGCAGACATGACCGAGACGCCTCTCCGGTCAATAACCAACAACGGGATCTGGATACCCATGTTGGCTCCCACATGCTCCTCGATGATCTCATCGGATGAACTATGATGTCGAGGACTCAAGCAATCCCGTATACAATTCCCTTTGTCAATAGGTACGTTACATGCCCGAGATTTGATCGTCGGTATCCCAATACCTCGTTTAATCTCGTTACCGGCAAGTCACTTTACTCATACCGTAATGCATGATCCCGTGACCAGACACTTGGTCACATTGAGCTCATTATGATGATGCATTACCGAGTGGGCCCAAAGATACCTCTCCGTCATACGGAGTGCCAAATCCCAGTCTCGATTCATGCCAACCCAACAGACACTTTCGGAGATACCCATAGTGTACCTTTATAGTCACCCAGTTACGTTGTGATGTTTGGTACACCCAAAGCACTCCTACGGTATCCGGGAGTTGCACAATCTCATGGTCTAAGGAAATGATACTTGACATTTGGAAAAGCTCTAGCTAAACGAACTGCACGATCTTTGAGCTATGCTTAGGATTGGGTCTTGTCCATCACATCATTGTCCCAATGATGTGATCCCGTTATCAATGACATCCAATGTCCATAGTCCGGAAACCATGACTATCTATCGATCAACGAGCTAGTCAACTAGAGGCTCACTAGGGACATGTTGTGGTCTATGTATTCACACGTGTATTACGATTTCCGGATAACACAATTATAGCATGAATAACAGACAATTATCATGAACAAAGAAATATAATAATAACCATTTTATTATTGCCTCTAGGGCATATTTCCCACAGTCTCCCACTTGCACTAGAGTCAATCATCTAGTTACATTGTGATGAATCGAACACCCATGGAATTCTGGTGTTGATCATGTTTTGCCCTAGGGAGAGGTTTAGTCAATGGATCTGCTACATTCAGGTCCGTATGTACTTTACAAATATCTATGTCTCCATCTTGAACATTTTCACGAATGGAGTTGAAGCGACGCTTGATGTGCCTGGTCTTCTTGTGAAACCTGGGCTCCTTGGCAAGTGCAATAGCTCCCGTGTTGTCATAGAAGAGTTTGATCGGCCCCGACGCATTGGGTATGACTCCTAGGTCGGTGATGAACTCCTTCACCCAGATTGCTTCATGCGCTGCCTCCGAGGCTGCCATGTACTCTGCTTCACATGTAGATCCCGCCACGACGCTTTGCTTGCAACTGCACCAGCTTACTGCCCCACCATTCAAAATATGCATGTATCCATTTTGTGACTTAGAGTCATCCAGATCTGTGTCGAAGCTAGCATCGACGTAACCCTTTACGACGAGCTCTTCGTCACCTCCATACAAGAGAAACATGTCCTTAGTCCTTTTCAGGTACTTCAGGATATTCTTGACCGCTGTCCAGTGTTCCTTGCCGGGATTACTTTGGTACCTTCCTACCAAACTTACGGCAAGGTTTACATCAGGTCTGGTACACAGCATGGCATACATAATAGACCCTATGGCTGAGGCATAGGGGATGACACTCATCTCTTCCATATCTTTTGCCGTGGTCGGACATTGAGCCGATCTCAATTTCACACCTTGCAACACAGGCAAGAACCCCTTCTTAGACTGATCCATATTGAACTTCTTAAATATCTTATCAAGGTATGTGCTTTGTGAAAGACCTATGAGGCGTCTCGATCTATCTCTATAGATCTTGATGCCTAATATATAAGCAGCTTCTCCAAGGTCCTTCATTGAAAAACACTTATTCAAGTAGGCCTTAATGTTGTCCAAGAGTTTTATATCATTTCCCATCAAAAGTATGTCATCTACATATAATATGAGAAATGCTACAGCGCTCCCACTCACTTTCTTGTAAACGCAGGCTTCTCTATAAGTCTGCATAAACCCAAATGCTTTGATCATCTCATCAAAGCGAATGTTCCAACTCCAATATGCTTGCACCAGCCCATAAATGGATCGCTGGAGCTTGCATACCTTGTTAGCATTCTCAGGGTCGACAAAACCTTCCGGCTGCATCATATACAGTTCTTCCTTAAGATGACCGTTAAGGAATGCCGTTTTGACGTCCATTTGCCATATCTCATAATCATAGTATGCGGCAATTGCTAACATGATTCAGACGGACTTTAGCTTCGCTACGGGAGAGAATGTCTCATCGTAGTCAACCCCTTGAACTTGCCGATAACCCTTAGCGACAAATCGAGCTTTATAGATGGTAACATTACCATCCACGTCCGTCTTCTTCTTAAAGATCCATTTGTTTTCTATCGCTCGCCGATCATTGGGCAAGTCTGTCATAGTCCATACTTCATTTTCGTACATGGATCCTATCTCGGATTGCATGGCTTCAAGCCATTTGTTAGAATCTGGGCTCGCCATCGCTTCTTCATAGTTCGGAGGTTCACCGTTGTCTAACAACATGATATCCAGGACAGGGTTGCCATACCACTCTGGTGTGGAACGTGTCCTTGTGGACCTATGAAGTTCAGTAGTAACTTGATCCAAAGTACCTTGATCACCATCATTAACTTCCTCTTCAGTTGGTGCTGGCACCACAGGAACATCTTCCTGAGCTGCGCTAATCACCGGTTCAAGAGGTAGTACTTCATCAAGTTCCACTTTCCTCCCACTTACTTCTCTCGAGAGAAACTCTTTCTCCAGAAAGGACCCATTCTTGGCAACAAAGGTCTTGCCTTCGGATCTGAGGTAGAAGGTATACCCAATGGTTTCCTTAGGGTATCCTATGAAGACCCATTTTTCCGACTTGGGTTCAAGCTTTTCAGGTTGAAGTTTCTTGACATAAGCATCGCATCCCCAAACTTTTAGAAACAACAGATTAGGTTTCTTACCAAACCATAATTCATATGATGTTGTCTCAACGGATTTAGACGGTGCCCTATTTAAAGTGAATGTAGTTGTCTCTAGAGCGTATCCCCAAAAAGATAGCGGTAAATCGGTAGGAGACATCATAGATCGCACCATATCCAATAAAGTGCGATTACGACGTTCGGACACACCGTTATGCTGAGGTGTTCCAGGCGGCATGAGTTGTGAAACGATTCCACATTTCCTTAAGTGCGTACCAAATTCGTGACTTAAATATTCTCCTCCATGATCTGATCGTAGGAACTTTATCTTTCGGTCATGTTGATTCTCTACCTCATTCTGAAATTCCTTGAACTTTTCAAAGGTCTCAAACTTGTGTTTCATCAAGTAGACATACCCATATCTACTCAAGTCGTCAGTGAGAGTGAGAACATAACGATATCCTCCGCGAGCCTCAACGCTTATTGGACCGCACACATCAATATGTATGATTTCCAATAAGTTGGTTGCTTGCTCCATTGTTCCGGAGAACGGAGTCTTGGTCATTTTGCCCATGAGTCATGGTTTGCATGTGTCAAATGATTCATAATCGAGAGACTCTAAAAGTCCATCAGCATGGAGCTTCTTCATGCGCTTGACACCAATGTGACCAAGGCGGCAGTGCCACAAGTATGTGGGACTATCGTTATCAACTTTACATCTTTTGGTATTCACACTATGAATATGTGTAACATCATGTTCGAGATTCATTAAGAATAAACCATTGACCATCGGGGCATGACGATAAAACATATCTCTCATATAAATAGAACAACCATTATTCTCGGATTTAAATGAGTAGCCATCTCGTATTAAACGAGATCCAGATACAATGTTGATGCTCAAACTTGGCACTAAATAACAATTATTGAGGTTTAAGACTAATCCCATAGGTAAATGTAGAGGTAGCATGCCGACGGCGATCACATCGACCTTGGAACCATTCTTGATGCGCATCGTCATGTCGTCCTTCACGAGTCTCCATTTATTCTGCAGTTCCTGCTTTGAGTTACAAATATGAGCAACCGCACCGGTATCAAATACCCAGGAGCTACTACGAGTACTGGTAAGGTACACATCAATTACATGTATATCACATATACCTTTAGTGTTGCCGGCCTTCTTGTCCGCTAAGTACTTGGGGCAGTTCCACTTCCAGTGACCACTTCCCTTGCAATAAAAGCACCCAGTATCAGGCTTGGGTCCATTCTTTGACTTCTTCTCGGCAACTGGCTTACCGGGCGCGGCAACTCCCTTGCCGTCCTTCTTGAAGTTCTTCTTACCCTTGCCTTTCTTGAACTTAGTGGTTTTATTCACCATCAACACTTGATGTTCTTTCTTGATCTCTACCTCCGCTGATTTCAACATTGAATATACCTCAGGAATGGTCTTTTCCATCCCCTGCATATTGAAGTTCATCACAAAGCTCTTGTAGCTCGGTGGAAGCGACTCGAGGATTCTGTCAATAACCACGTCATCCGGGAGATTAACTCCCAGCTGAGTCAAGCGGTTGTGCAACCCATACATCTTGAGTATGTGCTCACTGACAGAACTATTTTCCTCCATCTTATAGCTGAAGAACTTGTCGGAGACTTCATATCTCTCGACCCGGGCATGAGCTTGGAAAACCATTTTCAGCTCTTCGAACATCTCATATGCTCCGTGTTGCTCAAAATGCTTTTGGAGCCCCGGTTCTAAGCTGTAAAGCATGCTGCACTGAACGAGGGAGTAATCATCAGCACGAGACTACCAAGCGTTCATAACGTCTTGGTTCTCTGGGATGGGTGCTTCACCTAGCGGTGCTTCTAGGACATAATCTTTCTTGGCAGCTATGAGGATGATCCTCAGGTTCCGGACCCAGTCCATATAGTTGCTGCCATCATCTTTCAACTTGGTTTTCTCTAGGAACACGTTGAAGTTGAGGGTAACATGGGCCATTTGATCTACAAGACATATTGTAAAGATTTTAGACTAAGTTCATGATAATTAAGTTCATCTAATCAAATTATTTAATGAACTCCCACTCAGATTAGACATCCCTCTAGTCATCTAAGTGATACATGATCCGAGTCGACTAGGCCGTGTCCGATCATCATGTGAGACGGACTAGTCATCATCGGTGAACATCTCCATGTTGATCGTATCTTCCATACGACTCATGTTCGACCTTTCGGTCTCATGTGTTCCAAGGCCATGTCTGTATGCTAGGCTCGTCAAGTTAACCTAAGTGTTTATGCATGTGTAAATCTGTCTTACACCGTTGTATGTGAATGTTAGAATCTATCACACCCGATCATCACGTGGTGCTTCGAAACAACGAACTTCCGCAACGGCGCACGGCTAGGGGGAACACTTTCTTGAAATCATTATGAGGGATCATCTTATTTACTACCGTCGTTCTAAGTAAACAAGATGCAAAAACATGATAAACATCACATGCAATCAAATAGTGACATGATATGGCCAATATCATATTGCTCCTTTGATCTCCATCTTCGGGGCTCCATGATAATCTTCGTCACCGGCAAGACACCATGATCTCCATCATCATGATCTCCATCATCGTGTCTCCATGAAGTTGCTCGCCAACTATTACTTCTACTACTATGGCTAACGGTTTAGCAATAAAGTAAAGTAATTACATGGCGTTAAATCATTGACACGCAGGTCATACAATAATTAAGACAACTCCTATGGCTCCTGCCGGTTGTCATACTCATCGACATGAAAGTCGTGATTCCTATTACAAGAACATGATCTCATACGTCACATATATATCATTCATCATTCATCACAACTTTTGGCCATATCAAATCACAAATCATATGCTGCAAAAACAAGTTAGACGTCCTCTAATTGTTGTTGCATGTTTTACGTGGCTGCAATAGGGTTCTAGCAAGAACGTTTTCTTACCTACGTTAAAGCCACAACGTGATTTGCCAACTTCTATTTACCCTTCATAAGGACCCTTTTCATCGAATCCGCTCCAACTAAAGTGGGAGAGACCGACACCCGCTAGCCACCTTATGCAACTAGTGCATGTCAGTCGGTGGAACCTGTCTCACGTAAGCGTACGTGTAAGGTCGGTCCGGGCTGCTTCATCCCACAATACCGCTGAAGCAAAATAAAACTAGTAGTGGCAAGAAAGTTGACAGCATCTACGCCCACAACAAATTTGTGTTCTACTCGTGCAAAGAGAACTACACATAGACCTAGCTCATGATGCCACTGTTGGGGAACGTTGCAGAAAATAAAAAAATTCTACGCTTTCACCAAGATCAATCTATGAGTTCATCTAGCAACGAGAGAGAGGAGTGCATCTAAATACCCTTGTAGATCGCGAGCGGAAGCGTTCAAGAGAACGGGGTTGAGGGAGTCGTACTCGTCGTGATCCAAATCACCGGAGATCCTAGCGCTGAACGGACGGCACCTCCACGTTCAACACACGTACGGTTGAGGAAGACGTCTCCTCCTTCTTGATCCAGCAAGGGGGAAGGAGAGGTTGATGAAGATCCAGCAGCACGACAGCGTGGTGGTGGATGCAGCAGTGATCTCGGCAGGGCTTCGCCAAGCTTCTGCGAGAGGGAGAGGTGTAGCAAGGGAAGAGGGAGGCGCCAAGAGCATGGGTGCGGCTGCCCTCCCTCCCCCTCTTTATATAGGCCCCCTAGGGGGAGGGGCTGGCCCTAGGAGATGGGATCTCCAAGGGGGGCGGCGGCCAGGGGGGTTGCTTGCCCCCCAAGGCAAGTGGAGGCGTCCCCCATCCCTAGGGTTTCCAACCCTAGGCGCAGGGGGGCCCAAGGGGGGTGCACCAGCCCACCAGGGGCTGGGAACTTCCCCTCCCACTTCAGCCCATGGGGCCCTCCGAGATAGGTGGCCCCACCCGGTGGACCCCCGGGACCCTTCCGGTGGTCCCAGTACAATATCGGTAACCCCCGAAACTTTCCCGATGGCCGAAACTTCACTTCCTATATATAATTCTGTACCTCCGGACCATTCCGGAACTCCTCGTGACGTCTAGGATCTCATCCGGGACTCCGAACAACTTTCGGTTTACTGCATACTCATATCTCTACAACCCTAGCGTCACGGAACCTTAAGTGTGTAGACCCTACGGGTTCGGGAGACATGCAGACATGACCGAGACACCTCTCCGGTCAATAACCAATAGCGGGATCTGGATACCCATGTTGGCTCCCACATGCTCCTCGATGATCTCATCGGATGAACCACGATGTCGAGGACTCAAGCAATCCCGTATACAATTCCCTTTATCAATCGGTACGTTACATGCCCGAGATTCGATCGTCGGTATCCCAATACCTCGTTTAATCTCGTTACCGGCAAGTCACTTTACTCGTACCGTAATGCATGATCCCATGACCAGACACTTGGTCACATTGAGCTCATTATGATGATGCATTACCAAGTGGGCCCAGAGTTACCTCTCCGTCATACGGAGTGACAAATCCCAGTCTCGATTCGTGCCAACCCAACAGACACTTTCGGAGATACCCGTAGTGTACCTTTATAATCACCCAGTTACGTTGTGACGTTTGGTACACCCAAAGCACTCCTACGGTATCCGGGAGTTGCACAATCTCATGGTCTAAGGAAATGATACTTGACATTTGGAAAAGCTCTAGCTAAATGAACTACACGATCTTTGAGCTATGCTTACGATTGGGTCTTGTCCATCACATCATTCTCCCAATGATGTGATCCCGTTATCAATGACATTCAATGTCCATAGTCAGGAAACCATGACTATCTGTCGATCAACGAGCTAGTCGACTAGAGGCTCACTAGGGACATGTTGTGGTCTATGTATTCACACGTGTATTACGATTTCCGGATAACACAATTATAGCATGAATAACAGACAATTATCATGAACAAAGAAATATAATAATAACCATTTTATTATTGCCTCTAGGGCATATTTCCGACAAATGCACCAGTCCCGTTAAATTCAGATGTACTTGCATTATTAGTTTGTGCTTGTTGTACTTGTTGGACGAGTTTGATAATTAGTGGAGGGAAATAAAATGCCACATTTTTATTGTAAAACTATATATTTTTTCATTAAGACACGGTACAACTGAAATTACGATACATCATACTATTGACATAAAGCTACATTTAAGTACTGAAATAAAGCTACACTAAACTGCAGAAATTAAGATACAAATGATTGCAAAATAAAGCTACACGAAACTATAGAAATTAAGACACTAAACTCACACATCGTCCCTCTGTCCAATGTTCAGAACCACGACACTCTTGCCCTTCGAGGACATATCTTAAAAACTACATGAAGGCATCATCGTCATCCTCCGTCGATGCAGAACTCTTGTCCTTCGAGGACGGGGAACTCTTGCCCTTGGACGATGCATAACTCTTGACCTTCGAGGACATGGAACTCTTGCCCTTGGACGATGCAGAACTCTTGCCCTTCGAGGATGCAGAACCCGGAAGCGGCGGCATGAAGATATCATCGTCGTCCTCGCTTTCTCCAGTCCATAAAAATGGATTCTTTGTTGCAGTTCTTCTGAAAGTTTCACTCTTCGGCTCCACTACCTTCTTTCACCTTTCATGCAACCTAAGAAGTTCTGTATGCACCTCCTCATAAGTCCTTTCGGGCCACCCAGACCTACGTAATTCGTGGGCCAACTCATTCATTATGGTGTCACTACCGGTGAGTTCGTCCCATGGAACTATCCTATTGTCCATCCTGAAATCAATGGCTAGCCTCAGAAGACATCTGCTCATCCCAGGGTGAAAACTATGATCGAAAGGATAATGGGACATCTTGACTACACTACACTATGCTGCTTATTCACCTCCGCGTGAAGGGGGTATTATAGGTAGATAGGAGAAACTGGCGGGAAAGAACGACTGGGGTATGGAGGGAAAGGGTTGGCGGGAAGGGGTTGGCGCGAACATATGGCAGGACGAGAGCCTCAGTGTCTCCTTTAATAGGCTTAGACGACAAATGATGGCGAGAAAATAAGCGCGAATGGACGAAATTAGGCGGAAAATTTAGGATCCCTGTAGTGTCGGCACAACAGGTTCCCGCAGCATCGGATTCCCGCATCGTGTGACTGATTACCGCAGTGCCGTCGCATCCGCTCAAGCAATAGCCAGAGCGATTCTCGCAGTGCCGTCGCATCCTCTGAGGCAAAAGTAGCAAAAGCAGGACTAATTCCCGGGCGAAAGAACCAAAAGCAGGCTATCAGCGTCAACTTTCGAATCATCGGAATGAGCTGAGTTTGTATCGGAATCAGCGCCGTCAGTCACGGAATCAGTGTCGTTTTCCCGGGCATGCAAAAGAAAGATGCCGCCAGCAGCAGTGGCGGCCTGGCCCGCGCCTCGGCCCACGCGCAGCAGGGGCTGTCGGCCAGCCAGGGATAGCGCCAGGGGTGGCCGCCTCCCACGGTGGCGGTAGGGCCCACCTGGCCCGCCCCGCTCCTTCATGGCACGCTGCACTGCACTGATTGCCGTTCGCCTGGGTGGCCACCTCCTGGCGTGGCGGCAGGTGTCACGTGTCGCCTGCCGCACCTGCCACCACTAGTGAGGGGGTCTTTTTTGACAATTTTATCCGCAGGTAGTCCTGTTTGGCAATAGCGTTCGGCAGGGGGTCCTTTTGGACAAAAAATCCTGATTGGGATGGAACCTGTATCGAACGAAAGGTTCTCTATGCCAGTTTCCCTCGAGCAAATGTTTCGTTCGATGCGTTTGCCCGACAGTGCGAACCCCAACGTAGGCGAGCCCCTTTCTAGGCCCCCCGGGCCAACACAATTCCTTTGCACAAAAAATTTAAAAAGTGAAAAAAATGTCCAAAAGTACTATGTGTACAAAAATAGAAAATTAACAATTGACATGGAGTGTGTAAATATTTTCCATCATATATACAAAAGTAATTTGCGGGCATCTAGTACAATACAAAAAAATCATGCATGATAAAAAATGCCCATGTAAATAGTAGAGAGACAAAACTTTTAATTTTGGGTTAGTAAACATGGTGGCAATATAGAGAAAAAACATAGTACACGTAGACATGGCAAATGCTTGGAGTTTGGCATGTAAGCGCATGACAATGTTTTAGGAAAAAGAAAATTTTAAAGATCAATGCAAGCTTAGAAAAAAAAATGTTGACCAGTATGGCAGTATGGAGCTGTCGAGAGAGGATTAGGAAGGTAGCTAGCTTGTCATTGCGTCGCGCTGAGCCGTTCATGGAGGGAGAAAGTCAAAACTTGATGTGGCAACCCCTGTGCGCCAAGATTCGTGCAGGTTGATCTAACAGCCAGCGACGCTTTCCCTCTGGGCTCCCAGAAAACTAACTTCAGTTTTTAACGTCTGGGGAAAATAATTCTAGGAATATCATGGAAAACGTGCATATTTTTAGCACATTATGTGTGTGTTTTCTCTAATATTCGTTAAAAAAAATACACATGCTCCCCCTTTTGTTAAAATTTCTGAACCTATTTCACTTGCATGGTTCCTAGATTTGCAAGTAATAATTTATTAGAAAGCATCAAATTTGTATTTTTTCTTATTTAGAGGGTGTGTCATTGTAAGACAATAAGTTTTGGGGAACCAGCACAACCCTCTAGGGGTGGCTTATCTCATTATATATAATGGTTGTGTTACAATATGTACCATATACGTACATAGGTACAGAAGCTATACATAGTCTAACACCCTCCCTCAATCTTAGCCACTTTCTAAAGAACTGAGAAGGGTAAGATTGCGCCTACAAGCCTCAAACTGTGGCAGCGGTAAAGGCTTAGTGAAGATGTCTGCAAGTTGATCCTTAGATGAGATAAACTTGATCTGGAGTTGCTTCTGTGATACACGTTCCCGTACAAAGTGATAGTCAACTTCAATGTGTTTCATTCGGGCATGAAATACTGGATTTGCAGAAAGGTATGTAGCACCGATGTTATCACACCAAAGAATAGGAGGCTGTGGTTGACAAACCCAACTCCTGAAGCAAAGACTGCACCCAAATAATCTCTGCAGTAGCATTAGCCACAGCCTTGTACTCAGCTTCAGTACTGCTACGTGACACAGTAGCCTGTTTCCGAGCACTCCAGGCGATCAAATTAGAGCCAAAGAATACTGCATAACCCCCCGTGGATCGCCTGTCATCTGGGCTACCAGCCCAATCTGCATCAGAGAAGGCCGAAAGGACCCGAGAGGAAGTCGGCCGAATATGCATACCAAATGTCAGGGTGAACTGAACATAACGAAGAATGCGTTTAACAGCAGCCCAATGAGTATCTCTGGGAGCCTGAAGATACTGACAAACCCTGTTAACAGCATAAGAGATATCTGGTCTCGTGATCGTCAAGTACTGAAGTCCACCAACAATGCTCCTGTACTCTGTGGCATCCGCAGGAGACAAAAGCTCACCATCAACAGCTGTTATCTTGTCGGTAGACGACATGGGTGTGGTGGTCGGTTTGCACTTCAGCATGCCAGCTCTCTATAACAACTCCAAGGAGTACTTCTTCTGCGTAAGGACAAGACCAGTAGCACGAGAAGTGACCTCAACTCCAAGAAAGTAGTGAAGCTTCCCAAGATCTTTGACCGCAAAATCAGCACCAAGAGAGCAGACAAGAGCATCAGCAGCATACTGAGAAGAGCTGACAAGGATAATATCATCGACATATACCAAAAGATACATAGTGACTTCTGGCTTCTGTAGAAGAAATAACAAAGTGTCAGCAGTAGACGGCACAAACCCATGAGCACGAAGGGCAGAGGCAAGGCGGGCATGCCAGGCACGAGGAGCTTGCTTCAAACCATATAGTGCTTTGGAAAGACGACAGATATAGTCAGGACGATCAGGATCAGAGAAACCAGGCGGCTGTTTCATATAAACCTCTTCCTCCAAAAATCCATGTAGAAAAGCATTCTGCACATCAAGTTGACGAAGTGACCAACCACGAGAAACAACAATGGAGATAAGAAGCCGAATAGTGGTAGGCTTGACGACAGGACTGAAGGTGTCCTCATAGTCAAGACCATGACGCTGCCGAAAACCGCGAGCAACAAGTCGTGCTTTGTAACGCTCAATAGATCCATCCGAATGCTTCTTCACTTTGAATACCCATTTTGAGTCAATAACATTTACCCGTGGTGGTGGAGGAACGAGAGTCCATGTCTTGTTACGAAGAAGAGCATGAAACTCCTGCTCCATAGCCTCTCGCCAATGTGGAATGCGCAGGGCAGCCTGATATGAGCGAGGCTCAGAAGATGGATCCGCAACAGCAGCAGCCAAACAAGCAGCCAACCAAGCAACCGTACCATCCTTACGTTCCATAGGTTTGAAAATGCCACTGCGACTGCGTGTATGTGGTCGGGACACAGGAACCACCGAGGTCGACGGAGCAGCCTGCAACGGGCTGGAGGACGGCGACGTTGACGAGTCAGCCGGTGACGAGGAGCCAGTCACGATAGCCTCGGACTCGGTTGGCGAAGAAGGCCGACCCACCGACGAAACCGGCAGAGCAGACGAAGCAGCTGGCGACTCCGGCATCACAGACCGGGTCGATGGCGAGCTCGGCATAGTGGGTCGTGGTGCGGCCGGTGTCGCGGGCCGATCCGCTGATGAAGGCGACGTGAGGACCCGAGCCGCGGGCGAAGACGGCGTGACGGGCCGAGCCGCAGGCGAAGACGGCGTGACGGGCCGAGCCGCGGGCGACTCGGCGGCCGCTGGCGAAACGGACCAAGCAGTGGAGATGCTCGGCGCGACGGGCTCGTCGGGTGACCATGCATGGGCACGCGAATCGATGCCACGCAACATAGGGCGATCGACGTGCCCACCAGAAGACGACGATGATGATGGTGAATCCTCCAACAGCTCCAAACGAGCTCCACGTCCGGTTCCTGCACCATGGTTAGGTAACAGCAAAGGAGAGTATGCAACATCATCAAATTGGTCAGAAGCAACAGAGGATGAATGCAGGGATGCTGGTTCGACAGTGGACACAGGAAGGTTGGCAAAGGGAAAAACATGCTCATCAAACACGACGTCCCGAGATATATAGACACGATTAGTGGGAACATGAAGACATTTGTAACCTTTATGAAGAGAGCTATAGCCAAGAAAAACACACTTCTTAGAACGAAACTCAAGCTTGCGCTTGTTATATGGACGAAGATGCGGCCAGCAAGCACACCCAAATACCTTGAGAAAGGTATAATCAGGTTGTTCATTAAGGAGAACCTCAATGGGAGTCTTCATGTTTAAAACACGAGTAGGAGTACGGTTGATGAGAAAGCATGCAGTGGTGAAAGCATCACTCCAAAACCGAAACGGAACAGATGGATGGGCCAAAAGAGTAAGACCAGCTTCAACAATATGACGATGCTTACGTTCGACTGAACCATTCTGCTGATGTGTATGTGGACATGCTAAACGATGAGCTATCCCAAGCGACTGAAAGAAAGAGTTGAGGTTGCGATACTCGCCCCCCCCCCCAGTCTGACTAGACATGAACAATTTTGTGCTTGAGAAGATGTTCAACATGTTTTTGAAATTGAACAAAAATATCAAACACATCAGATTTGCGCTTAATAAGGTAAAGCCAGGTAAAGCGACTATAAGCATCAACGAAACTGATATAGTAATTATGACCACTGACAGAAGTCTGAGCAGGACCCCATACATCTGAAAACACAAGTTCTAAAGGATGTTTCACCTCACGACTGGACTCCGAAAAAGGAAGTTGATGACTCTTCCCCTGCTGACAAGCATCACACACTGCTACATCTTTATGACTAGACAAACTAGGAAGCTCATGACGACGCAAAATATGACGGACAATACGTGTGGCCGGGTGACCAAGACGAGCATGCCACTGTGACGGAGAGACCCGAACTCCACTGAAAACACGAGCGACACCAGGATGCTCCAGACGGTAGAGGCCCTGGCACAACCGCCCACTAAGAAGAATGTCCCTCGTGCCCCGATCCTTAATAAAAAGATCAAAAGGGTGAAATTCACAAAGCACATTATTATCACGTGTGAGTTTAGGAACTGAAAGAAGATTACGGGTCACAGATGGAACTCGAAGAACATTGCGAAGCTGAAGACTCCTATTGGCATGTCTAGTGAGAAGAGATGCTTGACCAATATGAGAGATGTGCATACCTGCTCCATTGGCGGTGTGGATCTTGTCGGAGCCATGATAGGGTTCACGAGTGTGAAGCTTCCCCATCTCGCTGGTTAGATGCTCTGTCGCCCCAGAGTCCATGTACCAGTGTGGATTGATGGAGTAGGACTGAGTGTGTCCCTGTTGCTTCTGCGGCGCGGGACGATCAGCCATGGCGACCTGACGGGCATTGTTGCGTGTATCTTTGCCGTCATTGCCAAGACCAAGGAAGCTTCGCTGGAAGTGCTTATGACACTTGGAGGCCCAGTGCCCATCGCGGCCACAAAGCTGACACACACGTGGACCGCCAGCCCCCGGTAAGGTCGCAGTAGGTGGGGGGCCGAGGCGGGCGACGGTGGCAGCCCCAAGGGAGACCGGGGTGATGAAGAAGAGCGGCCACCCTTGGTGGTGGCATTGGCCGAGAGGGAGCCAGTGCCCCTGGTGCGGCGAGTCTCGACCCGTTGCTCAGTGAGAAGGAGCCGAGAGAAAACCTCGTGTGCCAGCATGGGTGTCGAGTTGCCCCGCTCGTTGATGATCTCGACTAAGGCATCATACTCCTCATCAAGACCATTGACAATAAACGAGTTGAACTCGGAGTCGGTGAGGGGCTGTCCAATGGAGGCCAATGTGTCGGCGAGGCCCTTGACCTTGTTGTAGAACTCAGTGGCAGTGGAGTCAAGCATCTGACACTCTCCAAGCTGACGACGGAGTGCAGAGACACGAGCCTGGGACTGCGCTGCAAAGGTGCGCTCAAGGATGGTCCAGGCCTCATGAGACGTCTTCGCGAAGACAACAAGGCCGGCAACTGCCGGCGAGAGCGACCCCTGGATGGAGGAGAGGTTCGCCTGGTCCTGCCCCGTCCAGACGCGATGGGCCGGATTGTAGACCGGACCGTGCACGCTGTCTACCAGCGCGGGTGGGCAGGGAAGCGATCCGTCGACGTAGCCTAGCAGGTAGTGACTCGCCAAGAGCGGGAGAACCTGCGCACGCCAGAAGATGTAGTTGTCGGCGGAGAGCTTGATGGTGATGAGATGACCGAAGTGAAACGGCGGCGGCGAAGACAATCCCATCGAGGAGGCTGCCTGGGGTGCAAACACCATGGAGGCAGCCGGAGGCACCGAAGCCGATGCGGGAGGAGGCGGGACCGCAGCCAGGGCGGGCGCCGCAAAGCTCGCGGCCGGTGCGGACGCCGCAAGGCCCGCGGCCGGGGCGGACGCCGCCAACCCCGCCAGCGGGGCAGTGTGATCCGCTTGCGGCAGGAGCGGCGGGACGACGCCTGCGGAGTCCGCAGCAGACGGCGGCGCCGCGGTGTGGACCACGAGGTCATGCCCAAGCGAGGGCGCCGGCGGCGTGGAGAAGACGGAGCCGATGCTCCTTGTCCCGATCGGAGCCGGAACAGAGACGGCATCGAGCGGGAGGTTGAGCAGAGCCGCAAGAGAGGCCGGGAGGAAGCCCGCAGCAGTGGAACCGGTGGTGGCGGCGCTCGACATGGCGGCGGCGCGATCGGTGGCGCGGCGGCGGCGGCGGCGGCGGCGGTGCGGGTATTAGGGTTTAGAAGCGGAAGCGATCGTAACCTAGCGTGATACCATGTAAGACAATAAATTTTGGGGAACCAGCACAACCCTCTAGGGGTGGCTTATCTTATTATATATAATGGTTGTGTTACAATATGTACCATATACGTACATAGGTATAGAAGCTATACATAGTCTAACAGTCATGATTTCTGATAGGTTTTTCAAATTTATTAAAAAGTACTATATTTGTCTTATTTTATTTTATATTTGTGCACCAACAAGTTGCCACGTGTGCGAAGCCATCACCATGTCATTGGTCAAATAGTGTCTCTGATAGACCAAATCCAAATGGTTTCAAAAGTTAATGGTCAAGTTTACACCGTGGTTTAGAGTTTAGAAACCAGAGATATTTGGCCGATAGATGATGGTGCATGGACTAAAATCAGACCTTTTTCAATTAGAGCATGACCAGATTAAGTTTCCGAAACTGTAGTAGAGAGTGATGGTTTTGTAAGAGAGCATTCGCACACGAGCATGAGTCACGGTGTCGTGAATTCCTAGTACTATCATCGTGTGCTATAGGCCTTTGGTTGAGTGACGTTGAGTGAATGAACCCTACGACAGGGACGACGGCGCACCGGTTCCCCTGATTCCAGCTTTCTGGCACTAATAAAACACCTCCGGTTGGCTTGTTAAAATCACCAAAGCGGATTCTTGGAGATCGGGAGGATCCTCCTCTTACAAGTCAGTGAGTGTGCATCACATTGCCGCGTCTACATGTTCGGTGTGTAATACTAGTATGTTTTCGCGGCCCTCTCACTGTGCCCATACCACACTCACGCCAACCGCGAGCATTAGAGCCTGAGAGGCATGTCGGGGTCGGGCGAGATGGCGCCGGCAGCCCGCCAGAGCCGCCGCCGGCGCGTCATCATCTGTGCCAGCTTCGCCGTGCTCGTCCTGCTCCTCCTGGCTGCCGTGGCCGCCATCGTCCTGCTGGCGGTCCTCCGCCCGCGGGACCCGACTACGGAGCTCCTGTCCGCGAACGCCACCGGCGCCGCCCCGCGCGTGACGTTCCCCACCGTCTCCGTCCAGCTCAATGTCACCTTCCTCCTCGTGGTGCGCGTGCGCAACCCGAACCCGGCCTCGTTCCGGTACGGCGAGGCCGCCACGACGCTCCTCTACCGGGGCGCCCCCGTGGGCAGCGCCGTCGTCCCTGCCGGCCCCGTGCCGAGCCGCGGCACAACGACCATGCGGCTGGGCATGATGGTGCAGGCCGACAAGGTGGTTGAGGCGGCCGGGATCGGGGGGCTGCTCGGCGACGTGCTCGCCGGGGAGATGGAGTTCGAGGCGAGGACGGACGTGAAGGGCCGGGTGACGTTCCTCGGGTTCGTGAAGCGGAACGCCCAGGGGAGGTCGGCGTGCCGCATCGCCATCGGCGTCCCCGACGTCAAGGTCCGGCGGCAGGAGTGCCACAACGAGGCCAGGCTGTGAGCGCAGCGCGGTTCGTACGAGCGTACGCGTGCCGTATAATACGCGCGTCATATAGTTTTTTTTTGCGAATATCGCGCGTCATGTAGTTGTACTCGTGTGGAGTGGAGTCGTGTGGTGCAACCCGTGTGCTTCCGTGCGAGTGACTCCCGATTTGTAGATGCACGACATTCGCGTGGTCTGTATGGGCTTGTGTTTATATACTACTCCACCATACGATTCTGCATATTCTGAAGGCATTTTTTTTTTGCGAAGAATTCTGAAGGCATTTTGTTTTGCTTTTTATATAGGACTCAACTTTAAATCTGATGTCAGATTTATAACCACGACTAATCAAATAAATTTTTTTATGGCATTTATATTTGCAGAGGATAACAATTTTACTCCCTCTGTTCCTAAATGTAAGTCTTTTTAGACATTTCAAATGTACTACAACATACAGATGTATGTAGACATACTTTAGAATGTAGATTAACTCATTTTGCTCCGTATGTAGTCACTTGTTGGAATCTCTGAAAAGAGATATATTTGGGAACGGAGGGAGTAGTTGGCAAGCATGGCAAATCTGCTTCAGTTTATTTTATGCCAGAAAATTGCCGCGTTTGCAAACCAAATTTGTCATTCCCAAATCAACATAAATTGCTATAAAAACGTTCAACTTGCCATGGTTAAACATCTGTCGTCAGATATAACACTACTTTTGTGATGTTGTTTGATTGCATTTAGGTGTTCATGGATTGGCGTTCGTCACCCGTTTGCCATGCTCTTGAGTAACAATGTGGAAAGATCACCACTGATTTTCCACTATCGGACTATCCTACCTGCACATCATGCACTACTCAAACCTGAGTGATGTCGTAGCTATCTTCTTTCTACAGCAACAACCAATCGGCTGTTACTAAAGCTTAGTTCCTGGATTTTTATCTGCTCCTTTACATATTACAGACCAATGATTATTTGTTTTCTTCATCCATTAAAACTTCTCTGTTCAGATGTTTCATCCATCATTATTAGTTACATCTACAGAAACAATATGTCCATATCCACTCATTTCGTTTTGGTAATGTTTCTTTATCCTGAGGCTCTCCGGTTCTTCCGCGCCTCGACGACTTGGTCCATTGGCAATGGCACATCTTATCGCTTCCGAACTGACAAATGGCTCCAGGGCTGCTCTATCAGCGACTTCGCCCCGAGCCTCACCGCTCTTGTCCCAAGCCGGCGCCGCCGATCACGTACTGTCGATGCTGCCCTTCTCGATCGGGCGTGGATTAGTGACATCCACGGCCACCTTGGCCCAGCGGCCGCGCTGGAGTACTTCGAGCTCTGGTGTCGGCTGCAGACTATCGCGTTATCCCAGGAGCCCGACACCATTCTATGGAAGTGGACTGAAAACGGGGTTTACTCCGCTTCTTCCTGCTATAATGCCCTATTAACCAATCTACAACGTCCGCGCACTGGCGTCTCGTGTGGAAGTCAAGTGCCCCCCTCTCAGTCAAGTTCTTCATCTGCCTTGCCTCCATCAATAGGTGCTCGACGGCCGACCGGCTGCTGCGGCGTGGCCTACCGCATGAGCCGGCCTGTGTGCTGTGCTCTCAACATGCCGAGACCCTGCATAATCTCCTGGTGGAGTGCGTTTTCTCACGCATGGTTTGGCATGGCATCCTCTCCTGGTGCTGCCTCGAGATTGGCTTCCTAGACTGGCTCAGCTCAGCCCTTACTATGGCGACTCTGGATAAACGACGAGGGCTCTCCACCATTGCTGCCTTGATGGTCTAGTCTATCTGGCGTCACCGTAATGCGATCATCTTCGACAAGATCACCCCCTCCACCGCCTCCCTCCTGGCTATGATCCAGGATGACGCCCGCTCCTGGGCCTGCTGATAACCTACAAGTATAGGGGATCAATTGTAGCCTCTTTCGATAAGTAAAGAGTGTCGAACCCAACGAGGAGCTAAAGGTAGAACAAATATTCCCTCAAGTTCTATCGACTACCGATACAACTCTACGCACGCTTAGCGTTCGCTTTACCTAGACCAAGTATGAAAGTAGAAAGACTTTGTAGGTGTTATTTGATAGGTTTGCAAGAATATAAAGAGCACGTAAATGTAAACTAGGGGTTGTTTAGATAAAGAAGCAAGAAAGTTAGTATAGCGAGTGTGGAAAAGTGGTGGTAGGAGTTGTGAAATTGTCCCTAAGCAATTGACTACTTTACTAGACCGATAACAAGTTTTATGTGGGAGAGGCCACTGCTAGCATGTCATCCCTGACTTGGAATTCTATGCACTTATGATTGGAACTATTAGCAAACATCCGCAACTACTAATGTTTATTAAGGTAAAATCCAACCATAGCATTAAGATATATTGGTCCCTCTTCAATCCCGTATGCATCAATTTCTATGCTAGATTGAAGCTTCTGTCACTCTTGCCCTCCGATACATAGTCCTATCAACATACAACTAACCCTATGGTGTGATCCACGTGCGCGCTCATATGATGGGCACCAAAGGACAGCAACATAACCACAAGAAAATTAAACCAATCATAGCAATTCACCAATTATCGATAGGACAACCAAAATCTACCCAGACACCATAGGATGGCAACACATCATTGGATAATAATATGAAGCGTAAAGCACCATGTTCAAGTAGAGGATACAGCGGGTTGCGGGAGAGTGGACCGCTGTAGATAGATGGGGGAAGGTGATAGAGATGTTGGTGAAGATGACAGAGGTGTTGGTGTAGATCACGGTGATGATGATGGCCCCGGCGGTGTCCCGGCGCCACCGGGAGAGAGGGGGAGAGAGCCCCCCCCCCCCTTCTTCTTCTTCTTCCTTGACCTTCTCCCTAGATGGGAGAAGGGTTTCCCCTTTGGTCCATGGTCTCCATGGCGTGGGAGGGGCGAGAGCCCCTCCGAGATTGGATCTGTCTCTCTGTCTCTCTCTGTTTCTGCGTTTTAGATTCTCGCCTTTCACCGCTTCTTATATTCCCGGAGATCCGTAACTCCGATTGGGATGAATTTTGGACACAATCTCTATCCGGATATTAGCTTTCTTGCGGCGAAAGAAGGGCACCAACCGCCTTAAGGGGTGGCCACGAGGTCCCAGGGCGCGCCTGACCCCCTGGGGCGCTCCCCCTTCCTCGTGCCCCCCTCGGGCATTGTCTCGCATTGATTCTTCTTCCCAAAAATCATAAATATTTCAAAAAAAATCTCAGTCAGTTTTTATCCCGTTTGGACGCCATTTGATATGGGTTTTCTGCGAAACAAAAAACATGCAACAAACAGGAACTGGCAGTGGGCAGTGGATCAATATGTTAGTCCCAAAAATAGTATAAAAATTTGCCAAAAATATATGAAAGTTGTATAATATTGACATGGAACAATAAAAAATTATAGATACGACGGAGACGTATCACCATCCCCAAGCTTAATTCCTGCTCGTCCTCGAGTAGGTAAATGATAAAAAAGATAATTTTTGATGTGGAATGCTACCTAGCATAATCTTGATCATATATCTAATCATGGCATGAATATTAAGACACAAGTGATTCAAAGCAATAGTCTATCATTTGACATTAAGACAATAATACTTCAAGCATACTAATAAAGCAATTATGTCTTATCAAAATAACATAGCCAAAGAAAGCTTATCCCTACAAAATCATATAGTTTGGCCATGCTTCATTTTCGTCACACAAAATGCTCCCATCATGCACAACCCCGGTTTCAGCTAAGCAATTGGTTCATACTTTTTAATGCGCTTCAGCCTTTTTAACCCTTACACAATACATGAGCGTAAGCCATGGACATAGCACTATGGGTGGAGTAGAGTATGATGATGGAGATTGTGTGGATAAGACAAAAAGGGAGAAAGCCTTACATCGACACGGCTAATCAACGGGCTATGGAGATGCCCATCAATTGATGTCAATGTGAGGAGTAGGGATTGCCATGCAACGGATGCACTAAGAACTATAAGTGTATGAAATCTCAAACTGGAAACTAAGTGGGTGTGCATCCAACTTGATTGCTCATGAAGACCTCGGGCATTTGTGGAAGCCCATCATCAGAATATACAAGCCAAGTTCTATAATGAAAAATTCCCACTAGTATATGAAAGTGACAGCATAGGAGACTCTCTCTATGAAGAACATGGTGCTACTCTGAAGCACAAGTGTGGTAAAAGGATAGTAACATTGCCCCTTCTCTCTTTTTCTCTCATTTTTTTATTTTATTTTTTTTATTTTTTGGTGGGCTTCTTTGGCCTCCTTTTTTTATTTGGGCTTATCCTCTTTTATTTTTCATAAAGTCCGGAGTCTCATCCCGACTTGTGGGGGGATCATAGTCTCCATCATCCTTTCCTCACTGGGGCAATGCTCTAATAATGATGATCATCACACTTCTATTTACTTACAACTCAATATTACAACTCGATACTAGAACAAAAATATGACTCTATATGAATGCCTCTGGCGGTGTACCGGGATGTGCAATGATCTAGCGTAGCAATGACATCAAAAAATGGACAAGCCATGAAAACATCATGCAAGCTATCTTACGATCATGCAAAGCAATATGACAATGAATGCTCAAGTCATGTATATGATGATGATGGAAGTTGCATGACAATATATCTCGGAATGGCTATGGAAATGCCATAATAGGTAGGTATGGTGGCTGTTTTGAGGAAGATATAAGGAGGCTTATGTGTGATAGAGCGTATCGTATCACGGGGTTTGGATGCACCGACAAAGTTTGCACCAACTCTCAAGGTGAGAAAAGGCAATGCACGGTACCAAAGAGGCTGGCAAATTGCGGAAGGGTAAGAGTGCGTATAATCCATGGACTCACATTAGTCATAAAGGACTCATATACTTATTGCAAAAGTTTATTAGCCCTCGAAGCAAAGTACTACTACGCATGCTCCTAGCGGAAGGGTTGGTAGGAGTTAACCATCGCGCGATCCCGACCTCCACTCATAAGGAAGGCAATCAAAGAACACTCAAATTTGTCACATAGCGGTTACCATATGTGCATGCTACGGGACTTGCAAACCTCAACACAAGTATTTCTCAATCACACAATTACTCCACTAGCATGACCTTAATATCACCACCTTTATATCGCAAAACTATTGCAAGGAATCAAACATATCATACTCAGTGATCTACAAGTTTTATGTAGGATTTTATGACTAACCATGTGAATGACCAATTCCTGTCATCTCTCTAAATAGATATAAGTGAAGCAAGAGAGTTTAATTCTTTCTACAAAAGATATGCCCATGCTCTAACAAATATAAGTGAAGCAAAAGAGCATTCTACAAATGGCGGTTTTCTATGTGAAGACAAAAAGGCAATCCAAACTTCAAATGATATAAGTGAAGCACATGAAGCATTCTATAAATCCATACTCAAAAGATATAAGTGAAGTGCAATGAGAATTCTTTAAATCAACCAAGGACTATCTCATACCAGCATGGTTCATAAAATAAAAATGAAAACTAAATGCAAAGGACGCTCCAAGATTTGCACATATCATATGAATGAAACGAATCTGAAAACGTACCGATACTTGTTGAAGAAAGAGGGATGCCTTCTGGGGCATCCCCAAGCTTAGACGCTCGAGTCTCCTTGAATATTTACTTGGGGTGCCTTGGGAATCCACAAGCTTGAGCTCTTGCCTCTCCTTCGAACACTTCATCCACACAAAACTTCAATAGAAAACTCGGTAAGATCCGTTAGTATAATAAAGCAAATCACTACTCTAGGTACTATTGTAAACCAATTCATATTTTGTTTTTGCACTTTAGGTACTGTAATATAACTTTGCCATGGCTTAATCCACTGACAGAAATCGATAGTTTCATCAAAACAAGCAAACTATGCATCAAAAACAGAATCTGTCTTAAACAGGACAGTCTGTAGTAATATGAACATTCACCATACTTCTGGTACCCACAAATTCTGCCAAAATTAGGAAAAAACAATTATATAGAAAGACAGTGCAAAAAGTTTCAGAACCTTTTGACGTTCCAGTAAAAAATTTAAAATCACGCACTATAGCCAAAGTTCCTGTCCTGCACCTCACAAACCAACAAGCATTGTAAACATCCTAAAGGCAAACCTTGGCACATTATTTTTATTATATAATGGAATTGTACAAGGGGATAATTATTTTTGTTGAAAAGTTTCTGTAATCAAGATTCACAAAGTTCCCGTGAGCATGAACAAAGTTCAAGGCTAGCTCCCACTTTAACAATGCTCGTCTTTCTCACTTTCGCTTTTCTTTTTGAAAAAGTTTTGGGTTCCCCTCTTTATTTTTTTGTTTTTAAACTTTATGAAAGCACACAACAGAAATAAATGACTCTCTAAAACTTCGGGTTGTCCCCCTGGCAGCGCTTTCTTTAAAGCCATTAAGCTTGGCATATAGTGCTCAAGTAATGAATCCACCCGGATCCCAAGGTATATCAAAGCCAATTTTAATTAACAATGATTTGTAATTTAGTAGTGAGCACAAAGTAACATATATCAAGCAATGACGAAGTCTAACTCTCTTCCTATGCATCGTCATGTCATAAAAGAACAATTCATGCACACATAGTAAAGGCCAATGCATAGTATAAATAGTTTCTTGCAATTTTATCGCGTGGGAAACATAGAGAGGTGGAGATATAGTTCCTCTCTCATAATAATTGCAAGTAGGAGCAGCAAGCACATGCATATTATATCTATAAAAATCATCATGTGTAGTAGTAAAACGCAACCCATCAATATAATCCTTAATAAGGGCAAACTTCTCTGATATAATGTAGTAGGGAGAATTCAAAAAGATAAAAGGAGTATCATGCGTGGGTGAAATAGCAACAATTCCATGTTTAACATAAGGAACTATAGCAAGTTCATCTCCATAAGCATAATTCATATTGGCATCTTGGCCACAAGCATAGCAAGCATCAAGTTCATCAAAAAGGGATATTTCACGAGAATCAACGGGATCATAACAATCATCCTTCGGTAAGCACGAAGGGAAATTAAACAATGTATGAGTTGAAGAGTTACTCTCATTAGAAGTTGGGGTGATCAATCCGCTCTTCCTCCTTTTGTTCTTCGCTCTCCTTGTCATCTTTTTCATCCAATGAGCTCACAGTTTCATCAATTCCTTCTTCCATAGACTCCTGCAAAATATTAGTCTCTTCTTGGACAGCGGAGACTCTCTCAATAAAATCATCAATATCGGAATTTAATTCATAATTCTCATAGCAATATTTAAGTATAGCAAAATTTTCAGGTCTGTAAACAGCATCATCAAGATTTTCACACTCTTTAAACAAAGATTCAATTTCATAAGCACCCATAAAAGCAATGAATTCTTCTATTTGTTCCACATCATAGTAATCATATATACCATTAGCATAAGAAGCCAAGGTTTTATCATCATTAAATTTTCATGAGAAGGGAAGGTGTGGAGCCTTCATCCTAGAGCAACCAGTATAATCATATCTCAAGCATAGTTCCCGAGCATACCAATGCAACATATGAATTTGATCCCATAATAGTTTCCCTTTTTGAGTCAAGCAATAATCCCTAAAGTATTCACGTTGATCCAACATGTCTCCCATTACATAATTGAATGGGGTTTTCTCAGGATTATTAAAGTAGTACATAATATTTTTCACATAACCAGCATCGAGGGTTTTAGGAGGTTCCCCATCTCCATGAGTAGCAAGTACACCTAATTTTTTTGGTATTTCGTGTTCCATATCCATAACTAAAGATAAAGAACAACTTATAACAACAAATAAAATCTACTTAGTGATAAAGCAAACAAGCACACACGAGAATATTCACCCCATTCTATAACTCCCCGGCAACGGCGCCAGAAAAAGGTCTTGATAACCCACAAGTATAGGGGATCAATTGTAGCCTCTTTCGATAAGTAAGAGTGTCGAACCCAACGAGGAGCTAAAGGTAGAACAAATATTCCCTCAAGTTCTATCGATCACCGATACAACTCTACGCACGCTTAGCGTTCGCTTTACCTAGAACAAGTATGAAACTAGAAGGACTTTGTAGGTGTTGTTGGATAGGTTTGCAAGAATATAAAGAGCACGTAAATATAAACTAGGGGATGTTTAGATAAAGAAGCAAAAAAGTTAGTATAATGAGTGTGTAAAAGTGGTGGTAGGTGATATGTCTCCGTCGTATCTACTTTTCCAAACACTTTTGCCCTTGTTTGGGACTCTAACTTGCATGATTTGAATGGAACTAACCCGGACTGACGCTGTTTTCAGCAGAACTGCCATGGTGTTACCTTTGTGCATAAATAAAAGTTCTCGGGATGACATGAAAATCCACGGAGCAACTTTTCAGAATTAATAAAAAATACTGGCGAAAGAATCAACACCAGGGGCCCACACCCTGTCCACGAGGGTGGGGGCGCCCCCCCTAGGGCACGACCCCCTGCCTTGTGGCCCCCCTAGACCTCCACCAACCTCAACTCCAACTCCATATATCCACGTTCACGGAGAAAAAAAATTAGAGAGAAAGATTCATCGCATTTTATTATACGGAGCCGCCGCCAAGCCCTAATCTCTCTCTGGAGGGCTGATCTGAAGTCCGTTCGGGGCTCCAGAGAGGGGGATTCATCGCCGTCGTCATCATCAACCATCCTCCATCACCAATTTCATGATGCTCATCACCGTGCGTGAGTAATTCCATTGTAGGCTTGCTGGACGGTGATGGGTTGGATGAGATTTACCATGTAATCAAGTTAGCTTTGTTAGGGTTTGATCCCTAGTATCCACTATGTTCTGAGATTGATGTTGCTATGACTTTGCTATGCTTAATGCTTGTCACTAGGGCCCGAGTGCCATGATTTCAGATCTGAACCTATTATGTTTTCATGAACATATGTGAGTTCTTGATCCTATCTTGCAAGTCTATAGTCACCTATTATGTGTTATGATCCGACAACCCCGAAGTGACAATAATCGGGATACTTCTCGGTGATGACTGTAGTTTGAGGAGTTCATGTATTCACTAAGTGCTAATGCTTTGGTCCGGTACTCTATTAAAAGGAGGCCTTAATATCCCTTAGTTTCCATTAGGACCCCGCTGCCACGAGAGGGTAGGACAAAAGATGTCACGCAAGTTCTTTTCCATAAGCACGTATGACTATATTCAGAATACATGCCTACATTACATTGATGAATTGGAGCTAGTTCTGTGTCACCCTATGTTATAACGATTACATGAGGAATCACATCCGACATAATTATCCATCACTGATCCAATGCCTACGAGCTTTTCACATATTGTTCTTTGCTTATTTACTTTGCCGTTGCCACTGTTACAATTACTACAAAACTACTATTGTTACTTTTGCTACTGTTACCGTTACTTCCATACTACTTTGCTACTAAATATTTTGCTACAGATACTAAGTTATCTAGGTGTAGTTGAATTGACAACTCAACTGCTAATACTTGATAATATTCTTTGGCTCCCCTTGTGTCGAATCAATAAATTTGGGTTGAATACTCTACCCTCAAAAACGGTTGCGATCCCCTATACTTGTGGGTTATCAAGATTATTGTCTGGCGCTGTTGCCGGGGAGCATAGCTCTATTCTTTGAGTCACTTTGGATTTATATCTGCTGATCACTATGAGGAACTTGAAAGACGAAAGAACTAAGATTTATCCCTCAACTACGAGGGGAGGTAAGGAACTGCCATCTAACTCTGCACTTGATTCTCCTTCTATTATGAGTAAGCTTGCGACACCTAAACCTGCTTCTGCTATTAATTCTGATATGTCGCATGTTATTGATGGTGCCACTTCTACTATGCATGATACTTATGATGAAACTACTTCTATGCTTGACACTACTGTGCCATTAGGTGAATATCTTGATGAACAACTTGCTAGGGTTAGAGAGAATGAAATTCTTGAAACTGATATTATTGAAGATACTGATGATGAAGGTTCTCCCCCTAAATATGAATTGCCTATTGTTCCCGAGGGTTATGTTATGGATGAAGAAACTGCTAGAGATTTTCTTGCTTGCAATGATAGATCTGATCTTAAGAAGTTATTAGCTAAACTGAAGCAGAAATCTCTGAATGCTAGATTGAAATATGACCCTGCTTTTGCTACTTCACCTATATTTGTTACTGATAAGGATTATGATTTCTCTGTCGATCCTGAGATAAGTACTTTGGTTGAATCTAATCCTTTTTATGGCTATGAATCTGAAACTGTTGTGGCACATCTTACTAAGTTAAATGATATAGCCACCCTGTTCACTACTGATGAGAAATCTCGCTACTACTATATCCTTAAGATATTTCCATTCTCATTAAAGGGTGATGCTAAAACTTGGTTTAATTCTCTTGATCCTGGTTGTGTGCGTAGTCCCCACGATATGATTTACTACTTCTCTGCGAAATATTTCCCTGCTCATAAGAAACAAGCTGCCTTGAGGGAAATATATAATTTTGTGCAAATTGAATAAGAGAGTCTCCCACAAGCTTGGGGGAGGCTTCTCCGGTTACTTAATGCTTTGCCTGATCATCGTGTTAAGAAAAATGAAATACTTGATATCTTTTATAATGGACTAATTGATGCTTCCAAGGACCACTTGGATAGTTGTGCTGGTTGTGTTTTCAGGGAAAGAACAGTCGATCAAGCTGAATTGCTATTGAATAATATGTTGACTAATGAAAATAATTGGACTCTTCCTGAGCCAATTTCTAAGCCAACTCCGAAGAAAAGAGGTGTTCTATTTCTCAGTCCAGAAGATATGCAAGAGGCAAAGAAATCTGTGAAAGAAAAAGGTATTAAAGCTGAAGATGTTAAGAATTTACCTCCTGTTGAAGAAATACATGGTCTTAATGTACCACCTATTGAAGAAATACATGGTCTTGATAACCCGACACAGGTAGTAAAGGTAAATTCTCTCTATAGATATGATAAAGTTGAAATCCCTAAGTTTGCTAGCTAATGCTTGGATGAATTTGATGACTTTATGGCTAGACAAGAAAACTTTAATGCTTATGTTGGTAGACAATTGAAAAGTAATGCTTATATGATTGGACACTTGAGTGATTATATGTCTAGAGTTAAAGGTGAACTTGAACTCATTAGCAAACATGCTTCTATGGTTACCACTCAAGCAGAACAAGTACTTAAAGCTCAAAATGATTTGCTCGTTGAATTAAATAATAAACATGACTTTGTTGTTAGAGTGACTACTAGAATGGGTAAAATGACTCAGGAACCTTTGTATCCTAAAGGCCACCCTAAGAGAATTGAGCAATATTCTTAGAGAAATAATGCAGATGCACCTAGTCCTTCTAAAAAGAAAAAAAAAGATAGGACTTTGCATGCTTCTAGTGAACCTGTTGTAGACACACCTGAGAATCCCAATGATATTTCTATTTCTGATGATGAAACACAATCTGGTGATGAACATGAACCTAGTGATAATGTTAATGATGATGTTCATGTTGATGCTCAACCTAGCATTAATAATGATGTAGAGATTGAACCTGCTGTTGATCTTGATAACCCACGATCAAAGAATCAATGTTATGATAAGAGAGACTTTGTTGCTAGGAAGCACGGTAAAGAAAGAGAACCATGGGTTCAGAAACCCATGCCTTTTCCTCCTAAGCCATCCAAGAAAAAGGATGATGAGGATTTTGAGCGCTTTGCTGAAATGATTAGACCTATCTTTTTGCGTATGCGTTTGACTGATATGCTTAAAGTGAATCCTTATGCTAAGTACATGAAAGATATTATTAGAAATAAAAGAAAGATACCAGAAGCTGAAATTTCCACCATGCTTGCTAATTATACTTTTAAGGGTGGAATACCTAAGAAACTTGGAGATCCAGGAGTACCAACTATACCATGCTCCATTAAAAAAATATGTTAAAACTGCTTTATGTGATCTTGGAGCCAGTGTTAGTGTTATGCCTCTCTCTTTATGTCGTAGACTTGAACTGAATAAGTTGACACCTACTGAAATATCTTTGCAAATGGCTGATAAATCAACTGCTATACCTGTCGGTATTTGTGAGGATGTGCCTATTGTGGTTGCAAACATTACTATCTTAACGGACTTTGTTATTCTTGATATTCCCAAGGACGATAGTATGTCGATTATCCTTGGTAGACCCTTTTGGAATACTGCAGGAGCTGTTATTGATTGCAACAAAGGCAATGCCACTTTTCATATTAATGGTAATGAGCATACGGTACACTTTTCGAGGAAACAACCTCAAGTTCATAGTATCAATTCTATTGGAAAATTCCATCAATTATTGTTGGAGGTTTTGAATTTCCTCTTCCAACTGTCAAGAAGAAATATGATAGTCTTATTATTGGGGATGTGCATATCCCCGTTGAGGTAACCTAGTGTTATTCGAAATTTCTCCGGTTCCATGTTATTCAGAATGAGTTTGTTAACAAGACTTGATCAACTTTGTTAGTGGATTCCTTTTGATGATCATGAGATGGATGAAGTTAGAAGGCACAACCTTCTGTACCCTCCTTTTACTTTCTGTTAATTAGATTAAATAAAATAAAAATAGTATTTTTCGTCTGTTTTCTGAATTATCCATGCAATAAAAAATACCCCAAAAATAAAAGTTCTTCAAATGACCTGTAAATTTAATATGATTTTTTCTGGAATATTTGAGAATATCTGGCACTGAGAACACATCAGGGGGACCCGACACCTGGCCACGAGGGTTAGGGGCGCGCCCTACCCCCCTGGGCACGCCTCCTGCCTCGTGGGCCCATGGTGGACCCCTCCACTTATTCCTGCACCCACGCTCTTCTTCTTCCTCCCAAAAAAATTACTATCCAACTCAATCACGAGTTCTAGCTCATTTTGCTGCCATTTTCGATCTCCTTGCTCAAAGCTCCATTCAAAAAACTACTTTGGGGGATTGTTCTTTGGTATGTGACTCCTCCAATGGTCCAATTAGTTTTTGTTCTAGTACTTTATTTATTGAAATTTTTTGCTGCCTAGGTGACCCTGTTCTTGAGCTTGCATGTCAAATTTATATGGTCCCAAGTAGTTCTAATGCATGATATAGTCTCTAAGCACTTGTGGGAGTAGTTGCTATCAATTTTATTGAGTTTGGTTCACTTTTATATTGAGTTACTAAAAATTTCAGAAATTTTTCAGAGGAAGAAATATGTCTAGGAAAATGTACCAAGGTGGTTCTTCAAGGAAGCAAGCACCCAGGCTCACAATGCGTGAGCAGGACGATGAACCACCGAGGGAAGCTTACGTGCGGCCTTGTGAATGGCCGTCAGAAGAGTTTATGGACAAAGCGGGCATCAAGGATGAATTTGATGCATATGTGTGTAATGCCGATCTTGAGGACTTCATGCAAGATAAGTGCCCTCAATACTATCATTTAACCGATTCCTTTGTGAGAGGGTTTAAATATACATCTTCGCGCAATTCTCAGAATGTCCTGTTTGATCTTTATGATAAATCTTATACCATGGACTTAGAAGATTTTACTGTTGCTTGTAAACTCCCGCAGTGAGGCAGTGTTAATGAACCTCGTAAATTTGAATATAAAGACTTTCCTGCTAGTATCACTATTGGAGAATCTAGAGAAATAGCACAAGCTACCATAGGGAGCATTCATTTTCCTGCTATACATTACTTTGCTCTCTTCATAGGTAGATGCATTAACGGTAAAGATGAAGCTTGTCACATGTGTGTTCCAGATCTTTGTTTCTCAAGAGTGTTGTATTAGGTGATAAACAATACAATTTGGGGGCAATTATTGCACGTAGGTTGCATAATAATGGTTTAACTGGAGATTTGTTTGGGGGGATTTATGCAACCCGTGTGGCTAATTTTCTTGAGATACCCATACACGAAAATGATATGGAGTTTCCTCCTGCTTATTTAGATTATAATGCCATGGTTAGCCATCAGTCTCTTGAGAGGAATGAACAATCCCTCCAGTATTGACTAATCTTTGACAGGCGTCGCGCTGTCCATATTACTCTCCCTGCTCCTGCTCTCTTTGACTATCAGGCAAAAAGAAGATATATTATAACCAGGGAGGAGGCGAACGAGTACGAGAGGAGGACAGAGGAAACTCGCCGCCAGGCTGCATCTCGTGAGGCAATGGCTGCTGCATCTCAGTATGACCCGAGTTACAACTTCGGATATCCGCCAGGCCATCCATGGGCATAGACCAACTTAGGCCAAAAGCCTAAGCTTGGGGGAGTACATATTTCTCACCGACATTACATTCATGTTCACACACTCATTCTAGTTGTCGGTGTTCATACTTTTTCATTGTACTATCCATGCTAGTTTATTTTCTTTTTCTAGCTTTCTTCTTGTGTGTTTGATAAACCTTAAGAAAAACCAAAAAAAATAGTTAGTTTACTTTCCATCCTTGTAGTAGTAACTAAAAGAAAACCCAAAAAGATTTCTCGTTCTTCTTTTGTTTGTTGGGAGCTTTCCCGTGTAAATAGTTTTATTTCTTTTCTTTCCTTTGGGGGTCGAGAGGAGAAGACCATAATGAGAAAATGTTGAGTGACTCTTATATGCATTATTGTTGATTTAACCAAGAGCCCATATTACCTGATCTTCTCCCTTGAATTGAATGCTTGCAGATTCCAGCTTAGTCCAATGCATGTGCACTATTATTATTATACACACCATTCGGTCGTGCAAGTGAAAGGCAATAATGACGATATATGATGGACTGATTGAGATGAGAGAAGATGGTATGAACTCGACCTCTCTTGTTTTTGTAAATATGATTAGTTCATCGTTCCTGATTCAGCCTATTATGAATAAACATGTTTGCAATGACAATTAGAGATTATAGTTGCTTATGCCATGCTTAATTAGCTAGGAGTTTATAATGGTTTACCTTGCGTGCCAACATGCTATTAAAATGGTTGTGATGTGGTATGATAGGGTGGTATCCTCCTTTGAATGATTTGAGTGACTTGACTTGGCACATGTTCACGCATGTAGTTGAAACAAAATCAATATAGCCTTCACGATATTTATGTTCATGGTGGATTATATCCTACTCATGCTTGCACTCAGTGTTGATAAATTTTAATGCATGTTCATGACTGTTGTCGCTCTCTAGTTGGTTGCTTCCCAGTCTCTTTCTAGCCTTCACATGTACTAAGCGGGAATACTGCTTGTGCATCCAACTCCATAAACCCCAAAGTTATTCCATATGAGTCCACCATACCTTCCTATATGCGGTATCTACCTGCCGTTCCAAGTAAATTTGTATGTGCCAAACTCCAAACCTTCAAATGAAATTCTGTTTTGTATGCTCGAACAACTCATGTGTCAACTAGGGTTGTCTGTATCTTCCATGTTATGCGGGTTATTCTCAAGAGGAGTGGACTCTGCTCCTCATTCACGAGGAAATAGCTGGTCACCGGGATGCCAAGTCCCATGCTTAAACCAAATCAAAATAATTGCAAACAAAACTCCCCCAGGATTGTTGTTAGTTGGAGGCACCCGTTGTTTCGGGCAAGCCATGGATTGATGCTTGTTTGTGGTGGGGGAGTATAAACTTTACCATTCTGTTTGGGAACTGCCTATAATGTGTGTAGCATGGAAGATATCGAGATCTCTCAGTTGTTATGTTGACAGTGAAACTATACCGCTCAAAATGTTATTTATCTCTATTTGAAAATCGAGCTCTGGCACCTCTACAAATCCCTGCTTCCCTCTGTGAAGGGCCTATCTATTTACTTTTATGTTGAGTCATCACCCTCTTATTAAAAAGCACCCGCTGGAGAGCACCGCTGTCATTTGCATGCATTACTATTAATTTATATTGGGTATGACTATGACTGGATCTCTTTTACCATGAATTACAATGTTTAGTTAGTCCTTGATCTTTAAGGATGCTCTGCATTTATGTTTTGCGGTCTCAGAAAGGGCTAGCGAGATACCATCTTGTTATATCATATGATGATTGTTTTGAGAAAGTGTTGTCATCCGAGATTTATTTTTATTGCTCGCTAGTTGATTATGCCATTGATATGAGTAAACATGAGACCTAAGTGTTATTGTGAATATGGTTAGTTCATAATCTTTGCTGAAAACTTGAATGCTGGCTTTACATATTTACAACAAGAGCAAACAGAGTTTCTAAAAGTTTTTCTTTATCACTTTCAGTTTGTCAACTGAATTGCTTTAAGTTTGGGGGAGTTGATATGTCTCCGTCGTATCTACTTTTCCAAACACTTTTGCCCTTGTTTTGGACTCTAACTTGCATGATTTGAATGGAACTAACCCAGACTGGTGCTGTTTTCAGCAGAACTGCCATGATGTTATTTTTGTGCAGAAATAAAAGTTCTCAGAATGACCTGAAAATTCATGAAGCAACTTTTCAGAATGAATAAAAAATACAGGCGAAAGAATCAGCACCAGGGGGCCGACACCCTGTCCACGAGGGTGGGGGGCGCGCCCCCTGCCTCGTGGGCCCCCTGGACCTCTACCGACCTCAACTCCAACACCATATATTCACGTTCGTGGAGAAAAAAAATTAGCGAGAAAGATTCATCGCGTTTCACCTAATCTCTCTCGGGAGGGCTGATCTGGAGTCCGTTCGGGGCTCTGGAGAGGGGGATTTGTCGTCGTCGTCATCATCAACCATCCTCCATCACCAATTTCATGTTGCTCACCGCCGTGCGTGAGTAATTCCATCGTAGGCTTGTTGGACGGTGATGGGTTGGATGACATTTACCATGTAATCAAGTTAGTTTTGTTAGGGTTTGATCCCTAGTATCCACTATGTTCTGAGATTGATGTTGCTATGACTTTGCTATGCTTAATGCTTGTCACTAGGGCCTGAGTGCCATGATTTCAGATCTGAACCTATTATGTTTTCATGAATATATGTGAGTCCTTGATCCTATCTTGCAAGTCTATAGTCACCTATTATGTGTTATGATCCGACAACCCCGAAGTGACAATAATCGGGATACTTCTCAGTGATGACCGTAGTTTGAGGAGTTCATGTATTCACTAAGTGCTAATGCTTTGGTCCGGTACTCTATTAAAAGGAGGCCTTAATATCCCTTAGTTTCTATTAGGACCCCGTTGCCATGGGAGGGTAGGACAAAAGATGTCATGCAAGTTCTTTTCCATAAGCACGTATTACTATATTCAGAATACATGCCTACGTTACATTGATGAATTGGAGCTAGTTCTCTGTCACCCTATGTTATAACTATTACATGAGTAATTGCATCCAACATAATTATCCATCACTGATCCAATGCCTACGAGCTTTTCACATATTGTTCTTTGCTTATTTACTTTGTCGTTGCCACTGTTAGAATTACTACAAAACTAATACTGTTATTTTTGCTACTGTTACCGTTACTTCCATACTACTTTGCTACTAAATACTTTGCTGCAGATACTAAGTTATCCAGGTGTGGTTGAATTGACAACTCAACTGCTAATACTTGAGAATATTCTTTGGCCCCCCTCGTGTCGAATCAATAAATTTAGGTTGGATACTCTACCCTCTAAAACAATTGCAATCCCCTAAAGTTGTGGGTTATCAGTAGGAGTTGTGAAATTGTCCCTAAGCAATTGACTACTTTACTAGACCGATAGCAAGTTTTATGTGGGAGAGGCCACTGCTAGCATGTCATCCCTGACTTGGAATTCTATGCACTTATGATTGGAACTATTAGCAAGCATCCGCAACTACTAACGTTCATTAAGGTAAAACCCAACTGTAGCATTAAGATATATTGGTCCCCCTTCAATCCCGTATGCATCAATTTCTATGCTAGGTTGAAGCTTCTGTCACTCTTGCCCTCCAATACATAGTCCTATCAACATACAACTAACCCTATGGTGTGATCCACGCGCGCGCTCATATGATGGGCACCAAAGGACAACAACATAACCACAAGCAAATGAAAGCAATCATGGAAATTCACCAATTACCGATAGGACAACCAAAATCTACTTAGCCATCATAGGATGGCAACACATCATTGGATAATAATATGAAGCGTAAAGCACCATGTTCAAGTAGAGGGTACAGCGGGTTGCGGGAGAGTGGACCGCTGTAGATAGATGGGGGAAGGTTATGGAGATGTTGGTGAAGATAACGGAGGTGTTGGTGTAGATCACGGTGATGATGATGGCCCCGACGATGTTCCGGCGCCACCGAGAGAGAGGGGGAGAGATCCCCCTTCTTCTTCTTCTTCCTTGGCCTTCTCCCTAGATGGGAGAAGGGTTTCCCCTCTGGTCCATGATCTCCATGGCGTGGGAGGGGTGAGAGCCCCTCTGAGATCGGATATGTCCCTCTTTCTCTCTCTGTTTCTGCATTTTAGATTCTGGCCTTTCACCGTTTCTTATATTCATGGAGATCCGTAACTCCGATTGGGCTGAATTTTGGACACGATCTCTATCCGGATATTAGCTTTCTTGCGGCGAAAGAAGGGCACCAACCGCCTTATGGGGTGGACATGAGGGCCCAGGGTGCTTGACCCCCTGGGGCGCGCCCCCTGCCTCGTGGCCCCCTCGGGCATCTTCTCGCGTTGATTCTTCTTTCCAAAAATCATAAATATTCCAAAAAAAATCTCTGTCAGTTTTTATCCCGTTTGGACTCCGTTTGCTGCGAAACAAAAAACATGCAACAAATAGGAACTGGCACTGGGCACTGGATCAATATGTTAGTCCCAAAAATAGTATAAAAAGTTGCCAAAAGTATATGAAAGTTGTAGAATATTGGAATGGAACAATCAAAAATTATAGATATGACGGAGACGTATCACCTGCGCAGGAGCCAAAGGATTGAGTAGTATTATCCCTATAACATAAGCTGATATCTGGGCTGAGCAACCCACTCCATGCTCGTTGTGCATCTTGGACATGCCTTGTAGTGTACATGCGCCGGATGCCTACCCTGTATGTTCTCCCCTCTCTATCAATGCAATGATACGCTGACCGTAGCGTATTCGAGAAAAAAAGAAAAAAAATCTTTCTTTATAGCTGCATCAAAGAAATTCCGGTTACTGCATCCCAAATGTTGGTTCTCTGTTCGGAGCTGAATCCAAAGATATGCAGTCCCCTTGTCAAACTTAATATATATGTGATGCTATTGGATAACAATTATGACATACAACCACTCATTTCAGACTATCAAACTATCCTACTTGCAAATGATCCACTTCTCAAAGTCCACTCCCTAAACACTATTTTGATCCTTCCATTTCATTCCCTTCGCAAGAGCTCCCATTAGACTCCTCCTCTCTGGATGGGGATTTGCTTGGTTTAGAACAGGAGCGCGTGCCGCAGTCGATCGAACTCGTTCCCGGCAAGTTCTCCGAGGACTCTCCCCTTTCCTCTTGTCGATGAGCATGGAGGTTGCATCCTGCAGCAGAAGCAGCAGCAGCAGCAACGACATCGGCCTGCCGCCGACCATGGGAGGAGGTCGGGGCGGCAGAAGAATAAGGCTATGGCAACTCCGGCGAGATGGCTCGAGCAAACGTTGACTATGCGGCGAGATCATTTGTGTGATGTGCATCTATTGACCAACCGCCCGGTCACCTCCATACAAGGTATGCATCTGTTTTATTTTGTTTTCAGCTCAAGTGGTGAGTCTGTGATGGGTTTCAAACTTCCAATTTCATATATGGGAGGGCCTGCAGAAAAAGAGCACGGAGAACATCTCTCTTCATATCAAGGGTTTCTTCAATGTCGGCCCTTAAACAGCTCGCATACGTTTAGATGGCGAGGTTCAGATGCGTTTTGCCATTCGGAGATGCCACGTGTAAGGACCGAGAGTATATCGACAGGGGGGCGAATGGGAGATTGAAATTTTCTTGTGAAATTTTGAGCGAGACCCAAACTCAGCAGGGGAATAATATGAGTAGATCTAGAACTGACAAAAGTAATGACTAAACTTGGCTAACAGAGATATATCAAATGGAAACAAACAAATCTTTCGAAGAAAGATGTTATAATTACTAGAGCATAATATCTCAACGTCTTGACAATCACAATGACAACATGATAAGTGGACTTTATGCACACATTTTAGAGTATATTCTAGTGCCAAAATCCCTCATATCATATCCATCCAACACTCTTATTCATGTCTCCAATGCATAGTTTTTTGGTATTTACTTGTTTTACCATGTTCGTTGCACACTTTTTATTTTCATTTAGTTTTTGTTAGTTTTTCTTTGTTTTGTGGTCTTTGTAGGTTGAAAGTGCGTTATGTCGACTAGAGGGGGGTGAATAGGCGATTTTTATGAATTCTTCACTAAGGAATTTGCCGGTGAGGAAATTCCTTAGCGAAGAACTACTTGCAGCGGAATAAGTACTTAGAAGTAAGCATAACAGGACACAGACATAGTCATCATGATGAAATGAAGACAAACATAGAGTACAAAAAGCGTAAACACAGGATAACACAAGATGAAGACAAACAGACTGAAGAAATTGAACTGAGGAAATTGAGAAAGTCTTCAGTCAAAGTCTTCAAACACAGATATGAGCAATCACAGAACACAGTAATGAGGAAATGAAAGAGTTGAGGGAATAGAACCAGTAAGGTTGGTGAAGACAATGATTTGGTAGACCAGTTCCAACTGCTGTCTCAGTTGTACGTCTGGTTGGAGCGGTTGAGTATTTAAACTCGAGGACACACAGTCTCGGACACCCAGTCGCTGAGCACGCAGCTCAGGACACCAAGTCCTCACTGTATTCTCCTTGAACTAAGGTCACACAGACCTCGTCCAATCACTCGAGGTAAGTCTTCAGGCGACTTCCAAACCTTCACAAACTCGGTCACTCGGTGATCCAGTATTCCTCTTGGATGCTCTAGACCATGACGCCTAACCGTCTGGAAGAAGCACAATCTTCAAAGGTAACAAGCATCGGATCCACGCAGGATCAATCTCTTCAGTGATGCTCAATCACTTTGGGGTTTGTAGGTGTTTGGGATGGGGTTTTTCCTCACTCGATGATTTTCGCTCAAAGTCCTCGGAGGATGGGTTGCTCTCAAATGACAAGTGTCAAGTTCTCTCGGAGCAGCCAACCAGCTAGTTGTTGTAGGGGACGGCTATTTATAGCCTAGGGAGCAGCCCGACATGATAAGACATAAATTCCCTTCAATGATATGACCGTTAGGTGGATAAGATATTTTGGAACAGCTCGCGCGCAGCACAGCAACGGTGGGAAATTTGACTCTCAAATTCCTCAGGGCTACATGTTCCTCACTGTGTACGCAATCCGCACTGGCGAATTCCTAACTCCTTAGTCAGAACAAATTCCTCAGCGACCAGAAGAACTTCGTCTCTGTCACTGAAGAAATTGACTGAACTGTATGAGATTTCCAAAGGCTTCACTCGAAGGGATTGGTAGGTGTAGGATTTTGAGTTGAGCATCACATGGAAAATTTTCCTTAGTATTTCCTCGACCCCCTTTAACAGTACAGTGTTTCCTATGACTCAAGAAAGAGAAAAACAAAACTATGAAAACGAAAGTCTTCAAGCTTCATATTCCTCACATGAATATCAAGTCTTCACGGACACATCAATTTCTTCACTTTCAAAGTCTTCATGAAAGTCTTCAGGAATCCCAAAGTCTTCAATCGAAGATATTCATTTTTAGGGGTCAACTTTCTCTGTAAATATCAAACTCCTCATAGACTTATAGACCTCTGTACACTCATAAAAACATTAGTCCCTTAACCTATAAGTCTTCAATACACCAAAATCACTAAGGGGCACTAGATGCACTTACAATCTCCCCCTTTTTGGTGATTGATGACAATATAGGTTAAGTTTTCAACGGGGATAAACATATGAAGTGTAAGTACTGATATTGAGGAATTTGATTGCAAGATATAGAAGAACTCCCCCTGAAGATGTGCATAGTGAGGAATTTGCTATTGAGGCAATGCACATTTGAAGAGTTGAATCATGGAGATCTCCCCCTATATCTTGTAATCCATACACGCATTTGACATATAATATTAAGAATTTGAAATGCATGACGAGATATGGTGCCTGATGAAATTCAGCATGCATGCAATAATGTTAATGAGGAACAAGCATGCAGAATAACGCATCAAGAGTATCAGAGCACAGTGCATCAAAAGTATCACAGCACCATCGGGTTTAAGTTTACAACTTGATCCAATAAAGTTTCAGAAGAACGAGAGTTGTAACTTAGCAAAAAATGCCCATATAATAGACCCGCTTGAAGACTAACCCAAATTTCTCCCCCTTTGTCAGCTAATGACCAAAAGGATCGAAATTGAGGAATAAAGCCCCTGAAGAATATCAAGTTGATGGAGGAGCGTCAGCGTTGTCGGGGTCGGTTGTCGTAGTAGGGCCTGCCGCAGTGTCGTCCAAGTCTTCATTTTCATTAGTGTCGCGCGATGAAGAATTGGAGCTGGCCACCAAGGAAGGAACCTTGACCTTCTTGAATCTCTTCGGTGGAGGTGCAGACCAGTCAAATTCTTCCTTGAGACCCATTCTCTTCAGATCTTCTGCGCTGTAGACATGAGATAGAACAGCCCAGGTATGGTTGAAGGTTTCATGGAGGTAGTAGTGGTTTTTCTTCACGGTATTGTGTGTTGATGTCATGTTGTGAAGAATTGAACCAAACTGACGCTTGACCCATTTATGATTGCGATCAACTTTCTGATGAAGACTGAGGAGTAACTCACGATCAGTCATCACCCTGGGTGCTGTGGCTTGAGGATTTTGCTTGGCGGCAGAGTCATGTGTGGCAGAGTCATCATTGGTGGAATAGGATGCAGCCTTGCGAAATTGACCATCCAATGGATGAATGCCTTCATCTATCACAGTAGTTGCCATGCCTTTGTCATCAGCTGAGGAAAATGTCCGTTTGAGGACTTCAATTGGAGGCAAGTAGCTGCCGTGGTTCAGAGTATCAGCTTTGTAATTGAGTGAAGACCTTGTCCTGATGAACCTCATAATCCATGGTTCATAAGGCTTCAGCTCAAATGGTGACATAGCAATGTTCGCCAGAGTCCTCATGAAGAAATCATGGAAGTTGACGGGAACGCCATGAATGATATTGAAAAGCATATTCTTCATGATGCCAACGACTTCTTCATCATTTGAGTCGTGGCCTTTGATAGGACTCATTGTCTTTGTCAGAATGCGATAGACAGTCCGAGGCACATACAGTAATTCCCTGACGAGGAATTTGGTTCGAGGGGCCTGCCCTGGCTTCAAAGGCTTCATCAACACTTGCATGTAATGATTTGAAAGCTCAGGTTCACTCTAGACACAACGAGCACCATCAAGGGGAGGACTGAGTGGTAAGACACGAAGCAATTCGGTAGCTGGTGCCTTGTAGTGAGTATTTTCAGACATCCAGTCCAGCACCCATGAGTTCACATCTTCAGAATTTCCTGTGATGTGCAGCGTCGCATAGAATTGAAGAATGAGTTCTTCATTCCAATCACAGATGTCAGTGCAGAAATTCAGCAATCCAGCATTGTGAAGAACACTGAGGACTGGCTCGAAGCACGGCGGAGACTCCATGTCCACATGAGGAATATGTTCACGATCGAAGACTTTGTCTTTGTTGAATAGTACTGAGGAATAGAAATTGGCTTGACTAGCAGTCCAGAAATGCCTCTTCCTTATGCGAGCAGAATCATAGGGGTTGTAATCTATGAAGAACACATGCTCGCTGAAGAAATCTTCAGCCTTGAACTTTTGCTTCTTTGAGAATGGATCCTTTGGCTTGGGCAGACGAGTGTCAGTGAGTTGCATCACAACCTCAGGAATCGCAATCTTCGCTTCTTCAGGCTGAGGAATTTCTGGTTCCTCTTCATTTGCAGTCTGCGTATTCAAAAGATCAGCAGCAGCAGGTTCTTTAGCACTAGTGGCTGGAATTTCTTCATGCATAGACGAGGTGGGATGAGTTTCTTCAGAGCCCATTTGAACGGTTGGTGCAGGGGACTGAGGTATTTGTTGTATTGGGGTGAAGAGTGGAGAATTGGGATGCTGACTTTCCCAAAAGTCATCATTCATCACAGGCGTAGTGCATCCAATATCCACGTTTTCATCTTCAATTTCTTCAACGCCAGCCTCATCAGCTGTGAACTGAGGCATTGGCGAGGAAGCAACAGGCATTGAAGGGATCGCATCCACTTCAATTTCTTCATCAATCTGCTCTGACGAAGCAGCAGAATGATTTTCTTCATCAGATCCGCTGGGGATCACATATTCTTCACCAAAAGGAACGAGGTCATTTGATGGCATGGTGGAAATCGGAACAACATCAATTGGATTTTCTAATGAGCTGGTCATAGGCTTCATTTTCTTCGAAGCTGAAGAATCTGAAGCAGCTGATGCTTTCCTTTTCTTCACTGCAGCTCGCTCTGCAGCCTTGGTCTTCCTCACATCTGATGCAGATGGAAGGGTAGGAGTTGGTGTAGGCGCATGACGAGCTGAGGGATCTGGTTGATTTTCTTCAGGCGCAACTGATGCAGTTGCCCTGACTTCTTCATTTTCTTCAGGTGCATCACTAGTGGATGCCCTGGCAATTTCTTCAGCGGCTGGAATGGAGTCATCAGCCCTGGAACTAGCATTTTCATCAGCAGCCTGAAAATCATCAGCGGTGCTGGCATGTTCTTTAGTTGGCTGAGCAGATGCTTCAGCTTGAGGAATTTCTTATTGCGATGGGGCTGCAACATTGGTGAACTTCTCAGTCAGTTTCACAAACCTGACTTTGGCTCCGTGCCAATCAGCATAGTAAGCATTGAAATCATCGCTGAGGGCTTTGATTTCAGACTGGATCTTTAGGAGTTCATCAGTTGTCATTTTGACAACGTTTTTCCTCAGGAACTTCTCTTTCCTGAACTGAGCCTTCTTGATCTGCCTAGCCTTCTCAAATTTCCATTTCTCTTCAGTGATGAAATGGGTCATCATGTGACTTTGGCCAGGAGTCAAATGAAAATCAGGCATAGGAGTGTTTGGGTCCTTGTGCCAGAGATCAATGTAATCGAGGATCGCCCTTGGATCCAAAAGCAGTGGCACATTTGTGCCTTTGGCTCTAGTGGCCCTTTCTTGTCTGTCTCTGATGATTTCTGCAAGTTCATCATCATCTTCATCGTCAGATGGCACTTGGAAGGCAACCTGTTTCTTCTTCGGACTTGGCCGAGGACCTCGACCAGCCGTTGCATTTGTCTTCAGCAGAGTGGGGCCTGATGAAGATTTTGGTGCAGCTGAGGAACTCGCTGAGGCACCAGAGGCAATAGAGATGCCTGTAGTCCTTTGGCACGTGGCCAGATGTATAGGTGTTGAGGACTTTGCCGGAGCAGCTGAGGACTTTGGGGGAGGAGCTGAGGATTTTGGAGGAACAGGAGCAGCATGAGGAACTGGCCGTGAGGGCTTTGAAGAATCTGGCCGTGAGGGCTTTGCAGATTCTGGCCGTGAGGGCATTGCTGAGGAACTTGGCCGTGAGGGCATAGTTGGTGAAGCACTTGGCTTGTGAGTGGGCTTCTTTGCCATTGATTTTCTAGGCCTAACAGAGGCCTCAGTGGCAGCAGCAGCAGCAGCAGAGTCTTCATTGAATTTCCTCACTGCTTCTTTGGCTTGTCTCGCCAACTTGGCTTGGCGTTTGGCCCATTCTTCGGGAAAATCCTCACCATGCTTGATGCTGGTGGGGTCAGCTTCTTGGCCAGGTGCCAATGGAGCTCTTGGGCATGGAGGATTTAGTGCGAATTTCTTCATATACTTTGGAGTTACATATCCGTACTCCCTCCATTCTCTTGCCCATCTCCTTTCAATCCTCTGTATGCGCACCTTGCGCTAATTTTTATTTTCCTTTCCGAACTTAGCTTCATCAGGTGTGCAATAGTCAGCATAGATGGCCTCAGGTATTTCAAACGCAGTCATGACCTCTGGCCTCTTTCCTCCTTTTTGTGGCTTCTTACCGTCTGCCATATTCTTCAGTTGAGGAATTTGAACAATCGAATTCTCTGAAGAAGTATGCAATTTTTCTTCGAGGAACACTGCAAATGAGTTAAGTTGATGACAACCTAGTGATTCAGCAACAGACATGAGTACCTGTGAACAGACTATAGTTGCGAGGAATTTGGAGAGGTCATATGCGTTCTCAGAAAGTTTTTCAAAAAGACAAGTTTGAGGAATTTGACCAGATGAGCCTTGACGAATTTCACTAAGTGTTCTTTGTCTTAGGTTCCAGAGTTGTATAGATTGAGGATCCACACAATTGAGGAATCTTGAAGAAAAATGATGCTTAGAGAAACGAATCAAGAATAGATGACTAGTGAGGTGTTTTGTGTGTGAGGATTTGAAGAATAAAACACTTTGAAGATTTTGTAGAGAAAATTTGAATCAAAGGGGGCAGTAAAAGTAACTTTTAATTACCCTTGATGAAGAACACGACAAACTGAGAAGTGTAGATTTGAAGCTCGTCAGTTCAGATCTTCCACGCCCTAACTCGGCGGAGGAAGACAACTAAGGCGGCGGCGGAGTGAAGATTTCCGCGGCCGGCGCGAGCACGACGGCGATGAGGTCGAGGTAGTGAAGCTCTTCCTCACCGGCGATGATGGAGTAGCGGCGGCGCTAGGGTTTGAGAAGCTCGAGTGAGAGAGAGAGCGGTCGAGCGGAGTAAAGGAAGTGAGGAAGGGAAGAGGGGGGTATTTATAGTCGCGGTGAAATACTGTTCGCCCAAAAATTTAGGACGAACGTGCCCCTGACCCTTCTCATTCGCTTGACATGTGTCACCCACGTACTGAAAAGTGGAGATCGTGTTAGATCGTGGGTGAATAGATAAGTCTATTGTGGGATACGGGACGGTTTGAGCGGCAAAATCGAAAATTTGGATAAGATAAGTTTTTAAGTTTCGTTTGCAATTTCTTCAGCTGACAAGGACACAGTAAAGATTTTGAACGAGTTTCAAATAGAACGCACATGAATAATTTGTGAATAGACTGGGTTGAGTATAGCATAGAGGGGAAAGGGTCCGATCACATTCACTTAGCAGAAAATGCAACTTGAATAAATAGCCATAAGTGAATGTTGTATAGGACATAAACCTATATATATATATAGCCAATGAAGAAAAACGACGGAAACAGTGAAGATTTTACAAAGTTGAAGAATTTGAAAACTGAAGAATTTCAAAACTAAGGAATTTCAAAAATGAAGATTTTCAACTTTGGTGGTGGCGCGACCCACCGTATAAGAATGATGATTTCAGACACCGCGTACAATTGTCGTAGGGTTCTGAGAATCAAATTCTTCATTAATTTCTTCACACTTAGAGTGTTATTCTTCATTGATTGAAGAAAAACATTTCTTCATGTGTTGCACAACTAAGTCATCAATTTTGCATAAGTGTTAGGATGAATGTCCTTTTTCAAAGAACATTCGAAGATTCTAGGATATTTAGCTCACACCGCAACTTGCTAAATCTCTTCTCATCCAAGGGCTTTGTGAAGATATCGGCTAGCTGTTCTTCAGTCTTCACGTGCTCGATGGAGATGTCGCCCTTCAACACATGATCACGAAGAAAATGATGACGAATCTGAATGTGCTTTGTCTTCGAGTGCTGAACTGGGTTGTGAGCAATCTTGATTGCACTCTCATTGTCACAGAGGATAGGCACATTCTTCACGTTGACGCCATAGTCCTTGAGGGTTTGCTTCATCCATGGCAGTTGAGCACAGCAAGAACCAGCAGCAATGTACTCAGCTTCCGCAGTAGACAGTGATACGCAGTTCTGTTTCTTCAAGGACCAACAGACCAAAGATCGTCCGAGGAAATGACAAGTATCATATGTTGACTTGCGGTCCACACGATCACCAGCATAGTCAGAGTCATAGTATCCAATGAGATCAAAAGTAGAGCCCTTGGGGTACCATAATCCTAGTGTTGGTGTGTGAGCTAGATATCGAAGAATATGCTTCATAGCCTTATGGTGTGATTCCTTCGATGTAGCTTGAAATCGGGCACACATGCAAACACTAAGCATTATATCTGGCCTAGATGCACATAAGTACAATAAAGAACCAATCATGGAGCGGTATACCTTGTGATCAAAGTCAATACCATTTTCATCAGTGCATAGATGGCCATTTGTGGGCATAGGAATTTTGACGCCTTTGCAATCTTGCATGCCGAATTTCCTCAGAACATCCTTGAGGTATTTCTCCTGAGATATGAATATGCCATTGTGCTGTTGACGAATTTGAAGACCTAAGAAGAATTTCAACTCTCCATCATAGACATTTGATATTATTCACTCATCACATAGGCAAATTCATCACTATAACGTTGGTCAGTACAGCCAAAGATAATATCATCAACGTATATTTGGCACACAAACAGTTCACCATCATAAGATTTAGTAAAGAGAGTAGGGTCGAGTTAACCGGGTGTGAAGCCATTCTTCATGAAGAATTCCTTCAAAGTATCATACCACGCCCGATGGGCCTGCTTGAGGCCATAGAGGGCCTTGTTCAGTCTGAAGACTTTGTCAGGATTCTTTGGATCTTCAAAACCTGGGGGTTGAGCAACATATACTTCTTCCTCAAGCTTACCATTGAGGAATGCACTTTTCACATCCATTTGATATAAAGTGATATTATGATGGTTAGCATAAGCAAGTAATATGCGAATAGCCTCAAGTCTAGCAACAGGTGCAAAAGTTTCATCGAAATCAATTCCTTCAACCTGTGTGTAGCCTTGAGCTACAAGTCGTGCCTTATTCCTCACCACAAGGCCATTTTCATCTTGCTTGTTGCGGTAGATCCACTTTGTGCCAATGATATTATGCTTGCGAGGATCTGGACGTTTGACCAGTTCCCAGACATTGTTGAGCTCGAACTGATGTAGTTCTTCTTGCATGGCATGAATCCACTCAGGCTCCATAAATGCTTCATCTACCTTAGTGGGCTCTGTGATGGAGACAAAAGCATAGTGCCCACAAAAGTTAGATAAATGTGAGGCTTTTGAGCGGGTGAGAGGACCTGGTGCTTCATTGTCATCGATGATCTTTTCAACTTGCACTTCTTTTGCAACGCGAGGATGAGCTGGTTGTCGTCGAGGAACTTGATCAGCATTTTCTTCAGCACCATTTTCTTCAGCATTGTCTTCAGGTGCATTAGCTCGACGATCTTCGCGTTCTGGAATGAATTCTTCAGTAGATTCTTCGGTAGGAATGACATCCTCAGTAGCCTTGAACTTGATAGAATCCTCAGGTGCTGGTTCATCTATCACAGAAGGTAGGTGCTCTCTTTGCGAGCCATTAGTTTCATCGAACCGCACATCTACAGTTTCAACAACCTTGTGAAGAGCGTTGTTGAAGACTCTGTAGGTGTGCGAGTCCTTTCCGTAACCAAGCATAAAACCTTCATGTGCTTTCGGTGCAAATTTAGAATTGTGATGAGGATCTCTAATCCAACATTTAGCACCGAAGACTTTGAAATAACTCACATTGGGTTTCTTGTCAGTGAGGAGTTCATAGGCAATCTTTTTGAAGAATTTGTGAAGATATACCCAATTGATGACGTGGCACGCAGTATCAATTGCCTCAATCCAGAAACGACGAGGTGTCTTGTATTCATCAAGCATAGTGCGAGCCATTTCAGCGAGGGTTCTGTTCTTGCGCTCCACGACGCCATTCTGCTGAGGAGTATAAGGAGCGGATAACTCATGAGTAATACCAAGTTCATCAAGATAGCCATCAAGACCGGAATTCTTGAACTCAGTCCCATTGTCAGTTCTGATGTGCTTGATCTTCACACCAAAGTTGGTTGAAGCCCTCGAGGAAAATCGTTTGAAGATTTCCTGCACTTCATGTTTGTAAGTGACAATGTGTACCCATGTGTAACGAGAATAGTCATCAACAATAACAAAGCCGTATAGAGATGCATCATTTGAAACAGCAGAATAATGATTAGGACCAAAGAGATCCATGTGAAGCAATTCGAATGGACGAGTAGTGGTTATGATAGTCTTCACTGGATGCTTGGCTTTGGTCATCTTTCCAGCTTCACAAGCTCCGCATAAGTGATCCTTGAGGAATTTGACATTCTCAATGTCAATGACATGCTTCTTCTTCACAAGTGTGTTCAGATTCCTCATGCCAGCATGACCAAGTCGTCGATACCATAGCCAGCCTTCTGAAGCTTTTGCCAGTAAGCACATGGCTGGTTGTGGTCCTGTAGAGAAATTAACAATATACAGATCTCCTCTCCTAAAGCCTTCGAAGACTTTGGAATGGTGAGCTTCCATGATCACAACACAGCAATATCTTCCAAAGACAACAATCATATCGAGATCACAAAGCATTGAGACAGACATAAGGTTGTATCCTAAGGACTCGACAAGCATGACTTTGTCCATGTGTCAATCCTTTGAGATCCCAACCTTACCTAGACCCAATACCTGACTTTTTCCTTTGTCAGTGAAGATGATATGCTTCAGATGTGACGGTGATAAGGGAGCATCCATCAGTAGGTTCTTGTCACCAGTCATGTGATTTGTACATCCACTATCGAGGACCCACTCGTTTGCTTTGGGCTGATCATCTTGCAGATGAATTAGTGCATCTTACGACCTCATATACTTCATCAGTGAAGAATATGACGTCAAATTCATCAGTTTAATTTCATCAAGCAATAGCACAGATAAGCAGTGTGAGGACGTGTGAAATGAAAAATCATTTCATCATGATTCGCCTGCGTCCTTTCAGGCATTTTTGCGAGGCCCCCAGCAAATTCTTCAGACGTCAAAGAACGTCTGGAGACCTGACCCTGCGAAAGAATTTAGTTCTTTTTCTTCACCACCCACATCTGAAGGGGTGGCAAAGAGTTCATCACTCTGCGAGCACCATATGAGAAAGGTGGCATAGAAGCTAGTCCACTTCGTTTCACATAAGAGGGGTTAGGGTAAGCATATGAATAAGCAGAGAAATTCTTCGAGGACTTATGAACATAATGATTTGAAGAATAATGCGCATATTCATAGCCCTTAGCTCTACCCTGCGAAACAGAAGGGTTAGCACGATGATGTTCATATGAGGACTTTGATCCATTTGAGGAATTTGATCCATGTGAAGAATTAGGTCCATATGAAGAATTGGATCTGGGGTTCCTGTTCTTCACTAGTGGTGTCATGAGGACATTCACCTGAAGACTTTCAACATAACTTTTGGGGACCCAGATTTTCTTCATAGGGGAACCGTTCCTGCAGTTAGTCCCAACATATCTAGCAAATACTTCACCATTCTGATTTTTGAACAGTTTATAGTTGGAGTCAAATGACTCATCAGAAGAATGAGGAGATTCACATGTAAAGCCAGATAAGTTAGATGGATCAACTGGAGGTCCCTTTGCAGCAACCCATGAGGTTTTGGGGTACTGCTCAGGCTTCCAATATGTTCCATCAGCATTGAGTTTCCTCTCAAAGGCAATACCCTCTTTCCTAGGGTTTCTGTTGAGGATCTGCTTTTTAAGCACATCACAAAGAGTCTGATGCCCTTTGAGGCTTTTGTACATGTCTGTCATGTACAATTCCTTCAGCCTTGCATCGTCAGTGATACTAGCAATGTCCTCAGATGAGGAATTAGTGATAGCAGAGGCAGGTGAAGAATTTGTAACAGTTGAAGCATTTGAACATTCAGGTGCAGATTAGCAGATTCACGGTTAATGCACTTTAAGCATGGAGGAACAAATTCTTCCTGAGTAGTGCTGATTTGTTGAGCAAGTAGTGAATCACGCTCCTTCTGAAGATCTTCATAACTCACTCTTAGCTTCTCAAGATCTTGCTTTCTTTGAAGAAATTCATAAGAAAGCTTCTCGTGATCAGATAAGAGAGTTTTATGATGACTTTGAAGGTTGTCAAACTTAGACTGAAGTCTCTGAAGATTTTCAGTTAAGTCTTTAGTGCGGTCCATTTCATCACCCAACATATCATCACTTTTGTCTAGCATGTTTTGAAGTTTTTCAATAGCCTTTTGTTGTTTCACAGCAATCTTAGCAAGTTTAGAGTAGCTAGGCTTAAGATTTTCATCAGATTCATCCTCACTAGATTCAGAAGAGGGGTATTTTGTTACCTTGGCACCCTTTGCCATGAAGCAATAGGTGGGAGCGTAGTCATCATTATCTTCATCAGCGTTGTTGGTGTTGCCATTTTCTTCAGAGTTGAAGATAGACTTGCTGACAAATGCGGTAGCAAGAGCTAGACTTGCCACACCTGACTCATACTCCTCGGATGCCTCCTCTTCCTCATGTTCCTCAGATTCAGCTTCAGAGTCCATTTCCTTGCCAATGAATGCCCGAGCCTTCTTGGAGCTGCTCTTCTTGTGAGATGAAGACTTTGAGGATTTTGATGATGAAGACTTTGAAGATTTCTTCTTCTTCTTGGCATCATCAGAACTGTAATCCTTGTATTTCTTCTCCTTTAATTCCTTGTCCCACTGAGGACAATCTTGAATGTAGTGACCAGTCTTCTTGCATTTGTGGCATAGCCTTCTCTTATAGTCACTTGATGAGGAATCACTATTCCTTGAGGATTTTCCAAAGCGACCACGTCTTGAGAACTTCTGGAACTTCTTCACGAGCAGTGCTAGCTCCTGGCTCAATTCTTCAGGATCACCAAGGCTACTACCAGAATTTTCACATTCAGATTCAGACACAGCCTTGGCCTTTAGGGCACGTGGTTTGCCATAGCTTGAACTATAGAGATCTCTCTTTTCAGCAAGCTGGAACTCATGAGTATTTAGCCTCTCGAGGATATCAGCAGGATCTAGTGACTTGTAATCAGCACGCTCTTGAATCATCAGTGCTAGAGTGTCAAATGAAGAATCAAGTGATCTCAGCAATTTCTTCACCACCTCATGGTCATAGATGTCAGTGGCACCGAGCGCTTGAAGCTCATTTGAGATATCAGTGAGGCGATCGAAGGTTTGCTGAACATTTTCATTGTCGAGTCTTTTGAAGCGGTTGAAGAGATTGCGAAGAACGTCAACATGAGAGTCACGTTGAGTTGAGACTCCTTCGTTTACTTTGGAGAGCCTATCCCAGATAAGCTTAGCAGTTTCCGAAGCACTCACTCTACCATACCGCCCTTTACTCAGATGACCACATATGATATTCTTCGCTTGAGAATCGAGTTGCTTGAATCTTTTCACATCAGCAGCATTCAGGTAAGGTGTGACTGAGGGAACACCATTTTCCACAACGTACCAGAGATCATTGTCAATTGCTTCAAGATGCATTCGCATCTTATTCTTCCAGTAGGGGTAGTCCATGCCATCGAAGGTAGGACACCCAGCGGAGACCTTGATCATACCTGCGGTCGACATAACTAGAACTCCAGGTGGTTAAACCAAAATCACATAGAACAAGGGAGTACCTTGCTTTGATACCAATTGAAAGTGCGTTATGTTGACTAGAGGGGGGTGAATAGGCGATTTTTATGAATTCTTCACTAAGGAATTTGCCGGTGAGGAAATTTTTTACCGAAGAACTACTTGCAGCGGAATAAGTACTCAGAAGTAAGCATAACAGGACACAGACATAGTCATCATGATGAAATGAAGACAAACACAGAGTACAGAAAGCGTAAACACAGGATAACACAAGATGAAGACAAACAGACTGAAGAAATTGAACTAAGGAAATTGAGAAAGTCTTCAGTCAAAGTCTTCAAACACAGATATGAGCAATCACACAACACATTAATGAGGAAATGAAAGAGTTGAGGGAATAGAACCAGTAAGGTTGGTGAAGACAATGATTTGGTAGACCAGTTCCAACTACTGTCTCAGTTGTACGTCTGGTTGGAGCGGCTGAGTATTTAAACTCGAGGACACACAGTCCCGGACACCCAGTCGCTGAGCACGCAGCTCAGGACACCAAGTCCTCACCGTATTCTCCTTGAACTAAGGTCACACAGACCTCGCCCAATCGCTCGAGGTAAGTCTTCATGCGACTTCCAAACCTTCACAAACTCGGTCGCTCGGCAATCCACAATTCCTCTTGGATGCTCTAGACCATGACGCCTAACCGTCTGGAAGAAGCACAGTCTTCAAAGTTAGCAAGCGTCAGATCCACGCAGGATCAATCTCTTCAGTGATGCTCAATCACTTTGGGTTTGTAGGTGTTTGGGATTGGGTTTTTCCTCACTCGATGATTTTCGCTCAAAGTCCTCGGAGGATGGGTTGCTCTCAAATGACAAGTGTCAAGTTCTCTCAGAGCAGCCAACCAGCTAGTGGTTGTAGGGGGCGGCTATTTATAGCCTAGGGAGCAGCCCGACATGATAAGACATAAATTCCCTTCAATGATATGACCCTTAGGTGGATAAGATATTTTGGAACAACTGGCGCGCAGCACAGCAACGGTCGGAAATTTGACTCTCAAATTCCTCAGGGCTATCATGTTCCTCACTGTGTAGGCAATCCGCACTGGCGAATTCCTAACTCCTCAGTCAGAACAAATTCCTCAGCAACCAGAAGAACTTCGTCTCTGTCACTGAAGAAATTGACTGAACTGTATGAGATTTCCAAAGGCTTCACTCGAAGGGATTGTTAGGTGTAGGATTTTGAGTTGAGCATCACATGGAAATTTTTCCTTAGTATTTCCTCGACCCCCTTTAACAATACGGTGTTTCCTATGACTCAAGAAAGAGAAAAACAAAACTATGAAAACGAAAGTCTTCAAGCTTCATATTCCTCGCATGAATATCAAGTCTTCACGGACACACCAATTTCTTCACTTTCAAAGTCTTCATGAAAGTCTTTAGGAATATCAAAGTCTTCAGTCGAAGATATTCATTTTTAGGGGTCGACTTTCTCTGTAAATATCAAACTCCTCATAGACTTATAGACCTGTGTACACTCATAAACACATTAGTCCCTTAACCTATAAGTTTTCCATACACCAAAATCACTAAGGGGCACTAGATGCACTTACATAGGTGTGTTGACATGTTCATGGACTTGGGACATCAAAAGAACCAAGTTGGGAGTCAAACCGGAGAAGTTTCAAGCACCAAATCAAGGCCCCTTGAAGAGTTTGATTATTTGACATTTATTAAAAGTGTCAAAATTGAAGATTCAAGGCCTCTGACGCATCGGGATTTTTGTTAGCAATTCAACAAGCCCAAGAATGTCAAAATCGTAGCTCGCATGAAGAAATGGCGAGCAAAATACGAAATAGCTCCCGAAGTCCACAGAGAATGACAGCCTTCCATGCGAGCATAGCTGATATGTCTCCAATGTATCTATAATTTTTAATTGGTTCATGGTGTTGTATTATCATTATTGGGTGTTTTACAATCATTTTATAGCAACTTTATATCATTTTTTGGGACTAATCTATTGACATAGTGCCCAGTGCCAGTTGCTGTTTTTTACTTCGCAGAATATCAGTACCAAACGAAGTCCAAATGTAGCAACAAAAATTGGAGATTTTTTCTGGAACAAAAGACACCTGATGGGCCAAATAAGTACCAGAGGTGGGCTCCGAGGGGAGCACAACCCACCAGGGCGTGCCCAGGAGCCCAGGCATGCCCAGGTGGGTTGTGCGCACCTTGGTGGCCTCCCGCACCGCCTCTTTGCCCTATAATTACCCAAATATTCCAGAAACCCTAGGGGAGTGGACGAAACACAATTCCAGCCGCCGCAAGTTCCAGAACCACGAGACCCAATCTAGACACCATCACAGAGGGGTTCATTATCCTCATTGGTACCTCTCTGATGATGCGTGAGTTGTTCATCATAGACCTATGGGTCTGTAGTCAGTAGCTAGATGGCTTCCTCTCTCTCTTTTGGTTCTCAATACAATGGTCTCTTGGAGATCTATTTGATGTAACTCTTTTTTTGCGGTGTGTTTGTTGGGATCCGATGAACTTTGAGTTTATGATCAGATCTATATCCATGAAATTTATTTGAGTTCTTTGTTCTCTTTTATGCATGATTACTTATAGCCTTGTATTTTTTTTTCTTTGAATCTTTGGTTTAGTTAGGCCGACTAGATCATTTTTTCTTGCCATGGGAAGATGTGATGAGTTCGATCGTGCGGTGTTCTTTCCCAGTGATAGAAGGGCCAGCAAGACACACATGTATCATTGCTATTAAGGATAACAAAGTGGGGGCTATTCCTACATGAATAGATCTCATCTACATCATGTCATCGTTCTTATTGCATTACTCCGTTTCTCCATGAACTTAATACACTAGATGCATCCTAAATAGTGGTCGATGTGTGGAGTAATAGTAGTAGATGCAGGTAGGAGTCGGTCTACTAATCTTGGACGTGATGCCTATATAGTGATCATTGCCTAGATATCGTCATAATTATTTGATGTTCTATCAATTGCCCAACAGTAATTTGTTTACCCACTATATGCTATTTTCTGGAGAGAAGCCACTAGTGAAATCTACGGCCCTCGAGTCTATTCTTTATCATATTTGTTTTGAGATATATATTTTTTTTAAGATCTATATTTTCAAAAAACCCAAAAATATCTCACTGAATTTTCTTTGCCTTTATTCTATTTGCATCTATCAATCTATCTATTTACCAATCTTTTACCCGAGAGGGATTGACAACCCCTCTTACGCGTCGGGTTACAAGTATTTGTTCTTTGTGTGCAGGTACCGTTTACATAGTGTTGCTTGGTTCTCCTAATGGGTTGATAACCTTGGTTTCATAACTGGGGGAAATATCTATCGTAGTTGCGCTGCATCATCCCTTCCTCTTTGGGGAAATACTGACGTAGTTCAAGCGACATCAAAAGGAATTTCTGGGGCCGTTGCCGGGGAGACATCATCAACATCTATCAGGTTTCTAATCACAAATCTTATCTCCTTGCAATTTACATTATTTGCCATTTGCCTCTCGTTTTCATCTCCCCCACTTCACAAAAATATTTGCCTTTTTATTTGCCTTCTTTTTTGGTTTGCCTTTTATTGTTTGCCTCTTTGTTTGTGTTGCCACGTGTCTTCTATTAGCTTGCATATTCGCTTGCTAAAAATCTATTAATATGGATCCTCATCCACTTGCTAATATTTCCAAAAGATCCAATTATGATGAGCCAATTTATAGTGAATTGAGTTCACTAGATAATCTTTATGAAGTTTGGTTTGAGATTCATGAATCTGAAAATTGTGATGAAGTGTTAAACGAATAAATTTATAAAGTGATTCAGAGAGCTCCTTGAATGAAAAGCATGATTCCAATGATGTTATTACAAATTCTATTAATGTGAATTGTGATATGCAAAACCCCAAACTTGGGGTTGCTAATATTGCTATGTCCACTACTTATTGCAATGATCATGATTGGGGTGATAATGACTTGGAAATTTATTTAAGCCTCATGATGAATATGATATTGATAATAATGTTTGCAATAATATTGGAAGTGGGTTTGGAAGAGTGTTAACTCTAGGTAAAAATAATCCCAGTACTTTGGAGAATGATCAATCTTATGAAGTTTTTGATAAAAGTGTGCTTGGAGAGGTCGTGACTTTATTTGATGATAATCCCACTATTTTGGGAGAGTGCCAACTTTGCATGCATGTGGATCATGAAGATAATATTTTATGCGATAGCTATATTATTGAATTTGATTATGATCCTACATGTAATTATTATGATAGAGGAAAATATGGTTGTAGAAATTTTCATGTTACTAAATTACCTCTCGTTATGTTGAGATTGCTATTGTTTCTTTCTTCTTCCTTGCATATGCTAGATATTTCTTGTCTTGATAATTTGTTTGTGTAAAAAATGCATATGCATAGGAAGTATGTTAGACTTAAATGTGTTTGTCACATGTATTATGATGCTCTCTTTGTGTTTTAATTTTTTTTGCTTTTCATGTGAGCATCATTAAAATTATCAATGCCTAGCTATGGGCATAAAACGATAGCGCTCGTTGGGAGGCAATCCAATGAATAAATTTTATTTTTGCCTTTTTATTTCTGTTCTTGAGTGTTTACACAATTATTTTATTGTTATGATTGTGTTTTTTTATGTTTTAATTAGTATTTGTGCCAAGTAAAGCCTTTGGGATCATGTTTAGTGATAGTTGATTTGATCTTGTTGAAAAACAGAAACTTTTGCTCCTAGTAAAAAAATCGTAAATCACAGAAGCGTGATAAAATCCTGATTTTTGTACAAAAGATTCTTATATGAATTGTCTATGTTTTCCTAATTTTTAAGAATTTTTGGAGTTACAGAAGTATACGAAGTTTTCAGATTGCTACAGACTGTTCTGTCTTTGACAGATTCTGTTTTCTTTGCGTTGTGTGCTTATTTTGATGAATCTATGGTTTTTATTGGAGGGTATAAGCCACGGTAAAGTTGGAATATAGTAGATATAATGCAAAAGTAAAATATGAATGGGTTTGCAACAGTACTTAGAGTGGTGATTTGCTTTGTTATACTAATGGATCTCACGAAGGTTTTGTTAAGTTATGTGTGATTGGAGTTTTCAAGTTTTGGGTGAGATCACGATGGATGAAGGAATAAGGAGTAATAAGAGCCTAAGCTCGGGGATGCCCCATGGAACTCCAAGATAATATTCAAGTAGAAACAAGCAACTAAGCTTGGGGATGCCCCGAGTGGCATCCCCTCTTTCTTCTAACGACCATCGGTATTTTACTTGGAGCTATATTTTTATTCATCACATATCATGAGTTTTGCTTGGAGCGTCTTGTATTATATGAGTCTTTGCTTGTTTTGCTTTTTAGTTTGTCACAGGTATCCTTGCGTGACACACCTATTTGAGAGAGCCAAAATTATGCTATGATTTGTTAGAATTGCTCTTGATGCTGGACTTAAATTTTTTTGAGCTATGGAATTGCTCTAGTGCTTCACTTATATCTTTTTTAGAATGGTGTGGTTTAATATGTTTGAAGAAATGCTCTCATGCTTCACTTAGATTTATTTGAGAGTTAGATAAAAAATTAAGAAATTCTCTCATGCTTCACTTATATTATTTTGAGAGAAGAAAATTTTCATGCTCATGTTCTTCACTTAAATTTGTTTGGGCTTATCAAAAGCAACACATGAAACTAGTCCCAAAGTGATAGATATTCAAGTGGGCTATAATAAAACTTTCATGAAGATCATTGAACAAAATAAACTTGATTCTTTGTATAGTTTTGAGATATGATGGTAATGATATGTGAGTCATGTTGATGAGTAATTATGCTTTAGTAAAAATCTTAGTGTTAAGGTTTATGATTCCCTATGCAAACACGAAAGTTAATCATTATGCAATGAAATTACATCCTACGTATGGTGCATTATTCGGTGTTAGTTATACTTGCTCGCTTACGTGATTTTTCTTGGTTGGTTGCTTCTCAATCTATTTGCCAGCCTCCACTTGTACTAAGTAGAAATACTACTTGTACATCCAAAATCCTTTGAACCCAATTTTGCCATACGAGTCCACCATACCTACCTATATGCGGTGTTTTCGTGCCGTTCTAAGCAAATTCGTATGTGCCATCTCTAATTTTCAAAATGAATTTCCCCTTTGTGTGCTTGTACCGCTCATGAAGCGGCAAGGGGTGGCCAATATTTTCCATGCTAGATGTGTTATTCTCAAGATGAGTGTTTATTCACTTGTGATTGTACGGCAGTGTGAAAAAGGTATTAGGGATGCCTAGTCCCAAAATGAAAAAGAAATTTACTTTAAGTTGTCAAATAATAAATTCCTTCAAAAGTGTTGGTATGGAAGGCACCCGTGGATACGGCTGGCCATGGATTGTGAAAGAATGGTGGAAAAAGGAATAAACTTTATTTTCTATTTGGGAACCGCCTATGATATATCTAGCATGGAAAGTGTTGGGAATTACTCGGTCGTTTTTCTTGACGGGAAAAGTATGCCTCTCAAAAAAATATCTTTCAATTTAAGTTTTGAGCTCTGGCACCTCTAAAAATTCCTACTTCCCTCTGCGAAGGGCCTATCTATTTACATTATGCATTTTTTTATTTGAGTCTCATCTTCTCTTATAAAGCACCAACTAGGGAGCACTATGATCGTACTTGAGTATTGGATGTAGCTAATATGCGAGTGTGTTTCATGAATGGATCAATGATTGAGCATGATGGGCTAGGGATAACTTTCTTTAATGTTGATATTTTGAAAGACATGGTTGCTTGTTGATATGCTTGAGTATTGAAATCTACATGTCAAAACTAGACTATTGCTTTGAATCATATAAAAGTCCAAATGTCCATGCTACAAAAGGAAAAGAATATGTGGTGAACATGTTAGGCAACATTCTACATCAAAAAATCTGTTTTTATCATTTACCTACTCGAGGACGAGTAGGAATTAAGCTTGGGGATGCTGATATGTCTCCAACGTATCTATAAATTTTTATTGTTCCATGCTGTTATATTATCATTCTGGGATGTTTTACAATCATTTTATAGCAACTTTATATCATTTTTTGGGACTAACCTATTGACATAGTGCCCAGTTCCAGTTATTATTTTTTGCTTGTTTTTTACTTCGTAGAATATCGGTATCAAACGGAGTCCAAACGCAGCAAAACTTTTTAGAGAATTTTTCTGGACCAAAAGACACCTGATGGGCCAAAGAAGTACCACACGGGGGCTCCGAGGGGAGCACAGCCCACCAGGGCGTGCCCAGGTGGGTTGTGCCCACCTCGATGGCCTTCTGCATCGTCTCTTCGCCCTATAAATACCCAAATATTCCAGAAACCCTAGGGGAGTCGACGAAACAAAATTGCAGCCACCGCAAGTTCCAGAACCACGAGATCCAATCTAGACACCATCACAGAGGGGTTCATCATCCTCATTGGTGTCTCTCTGATGATGCGTGAGTAGTTCATCATAGACCTATGGGTCCGTAGTCAGTAGCTAGATGGCTTCCTCTCTCTCTTTTGATTCTCAATACAATGGTCTCTTTGAGATTTATTTGATGTAACTCTTTTTTTGCAGTGTGTTTGTTGGTATCCGATGAACTTTGAGTTTATGATCAGATCTATATCCGTGAAAGTTATTTGAGTTCTTTGATCTCTTTTATGCATGATTAATTACAGCCTTGTATTTATTCTTCGAATTTTTGGTTTAGTTAAGCCAAATAATCGATTTTTCTTGCCATGGGAAGAGGTGCTTTGTGATGAGTTTGATTGTGCGGTGTTCTTTCCCAGTGACAAAAGGGGCAGCAAGACACGCATGTATCGTTGCTATTAAGGATAACAGGATGGGGGCTATTCCTACATGAATAGATCTCGTCTACATCATGTCATCATTCTTATTGCATTACTCCGTTTCTCCATGAACTTAATACACTAGATGCATGCTGGATAGCGGTCGATGTGTGGAGTAATAGTAGTAGATGCAGGCAGGAGTCGGTCTACTAATCTTGGACTTGATGCCTATATAATGATCATTGCCTTGATATCGTCATAATTATTTGATGTTCTATCAATTTCCCAACAGTAATTTGTTTACCCACCGTATGCTCTTTTCTCGAGAAAAGTCACTAGTGAAATCTACAGCCCACGAGTGTATTCTTTATCATATTTGTTTTGAGATCTATTTTTATTTGCTTTTGTTTTCAGATCTATATTATCAAAAACCCAAAAATATCTCGCTGAATTTTATTTGCCTTTATTCTATTTGCATCTATCAATCTATCTATTTACCAATCTTTTACCCGAGAGGGATTGACAACCCCTCTTACGCGTCGGGTTGCAAGTATTTGTTCTTTGTGTGCAGGTACCATTTACATAGTGTTGCTTGGTTCTCCTACTGGATTGATAACCTTGGTTTTATAACTGAGGGAAATATCTACCGTAGCTGTGATGCATCACCCCTTCCTCTTTGGGGAAATACCGACGTAGTTCAAGCGACATCAATAGCCGCTCGTATGACCTTCGGGCAGCTCCGAAAATTGGCTAGAACTTTCCAGATATTGCTCCGATTTCTTCCCTGTATTTTCCTACGAGATCCTTGACGACCAAGGCTTGTATTGGACGTGGATTTGGCTCCCCTAGAGCCCTTGGATGAAAGTTAGGAGGCTAGATCTACAAAGGAGACCCCGAGGACGACTCCTATAAGAAGGCATCCAACCCTAGCCGCCGCATCAAGCCATCTCCATTCTCCACAATATTATCTACAACCACCACACATCCATTGCAGCAACTCCAACATAGAGAGAAGGGCCTAGATAAGGAATAAGGAAGGAGGAGGCGCCTCCATGCCTGCGCTGGTTGGAGCGGTGCCCTCTTCATCACCGTGCCATGTCTCTCTCCATTTCCAACTTCCTGTTGGCTTGTAACTCATCACTCATCTCTATATATTCCATCACCATGTTTGAGTAATTTAATTAGTTCTTGAGGGAATAAGATGAATTCTAGTTTGTGCTAGTACCGATTGTCTTTCTCGATATGATATCCTCTTCACATGTTTATGTTAGTAGTCTTCTTGATGTTGGGTGAAGTCGACCATCCAACATATGCCATTTTTGGGCGAAAGGTTATTACTGTTGGCGAACCAGCTGGTTCCGGGGGTGGGTGGCATGACAAGCCCTATCTCCCTTCATCCCGGATCATTGCAATAGGGGTTAAATCGAGACCACTTTGGTTGTGTCCACGAGGACCTTTTTCCGCATAATCGTTGTTTCATAACCAGAGTGCGGAAGAATGGCGGTGGTGTATGTGATACAGGGTTGTCGCGTGTATGCATGTATCTATACTGGCTCCGCCCACAAAGAGAAAAATGTAAAGTGGCTTAGTATTCATAGAACATATGGGTAGTGATGACTCCGAACACCTCCAGAACGACCTTATTACTCAAGCATCGCCCCTTTATTTTACCCATTGTTTTATTTATGTTTTTCCTCCACGTAGTTGTTTATTTAAAATCACCCTTATTATTGTTTTCTCTACCAACCGACAAATAGACTATTTCTAGACAATGCTATAGGTGTTTGAATATCCACATAAGTGATGATGTAGCTGCGGGGTTGGTGGTTACTCGTGCAACACTTCTCCCTGTAAGATCGACATACTCTTCTTACCGCGAATTGCAATAGCATTGTGTCATCAAGCTTTTCTTGCGTCGTTGTCGGGGAGCAAAAGCGCTCGGTTATTACATTCCCGCTCACACATAGTTTATTTTGTTAGTTATGGTTTATATCAGAAAAAATGCTAAACATGTTTTTTGAGATGACTCTCCAGGAACAAATGGAACTTGCTATGAAGGAAAAGAGATACAAGAGTCTACCATTTTTGTCTACCGATGAAGCAAAGTTGAAGGAATGGATTGAATTGGTAAAAAAATACACGTCCCTTATACCCCCATTCATATCCAACATCATGCTTAGATTGTGTATCCAAAGAGCACCGACAATATCAAATGTGTTGATGAGTTTCTACTTTATATATTGGGTACAGAGATAAGAGATGCTATCCTTGATACAATTTACATTGAGTTGCAACCTATACATACATTTTGCCTAGATAATTTATGTGATAATGCATTAGTTGTCAATGACCAAGAGCGGATTGCATCTATCCCAGAAGCAGAAAAAATCTTGCAAGAATCACAGAAAGATGAAGGAAAGGATGCAAACAATGAGGAGCAAAGAACCCCCAATGATTAATGGATGCAATAAGTGGCAAGAGATCATGAAGCAAATATTTTTGAAACTAACTTGCAACAAAATAAAGGGGATCACAAAGAACAACTGAACTTGGACGAATAAGTGTGCCTAGAAGAAAAAGAAAGCATCGATGAAGAAGAAGAGGAACAAATTCACCCATGCCCGCCTCCCACTTCCAAAAGTAAGCTCCTGTACACACTTGATAAGTTCTTTGATGATGCAACTCTCAAGAAGAGTATTATTTCTATGGGTACATTAGAACTGCTAGGAATGTTAAGTACATGTGCATCTATGTTATGTTCTACGTATCGAGTTTCTTGTAGAAGTTGCGGGTCTTCGGAACACCTTGACTTCCAGTGCACGAATACTTATGATGAGGTGGTAGCACACTACAACAGTAGTAAGATGAACGCCACCGAGGAAATCATATGTTATGTGTTATCCACAAGTGCATGAAAATTATCTGTGGAGATCAAAGTTGTTCAAGCTTGAATGAAGGATGAAATTCTTGACTAGATGTATGGTTTTTTGGACAACATAAATTATTATTATTATCAAGAATATCTTTCCCGTAATAAAAAGGCACAAGATGATACACACGAACAAGTGAGCTCACAAGAAGAATCTAGCAAGGAAGAAGAGGCGGACTAATGGTTTGACCGCCTTCTCACAACTATTAATTTTGATAGTGATTTCTTGCAATTATTTGAAGTGCTCATTGATGAACATATGCCTACTATGGTATGAGTAAATTAATAAACTTGTTGGATAAATGTGCACTTATGTTGCACTATGACCAGTTTCTTCCACAAGTTGTAATGGTAAGATCCACCTTGAATTCCAATGTGCAAATGCTCGTGAGGAGATCATTGTAGCTTACAACAATGGTTGTGAGAGTGATGTCACTGAGGAAACATTACAATATGTTTTATGCACAAGTGTCTGGATGTTACTCAATGAAATTAAACAGGTTCAAGACATTGAAGAGAGTGCCATACTTACTGAGATGTATCGTGTAGTGACCATCATAGTAAATTATTGTGGTGAGTACGTATCTTTGCAATTATGATGTGAAGAGGAGGAGGAGGAAGAAGAAGAACACGAAGAAAAGGGGTTCACGATAAAAGAATTGTTTCGTACCCCTCCCCCCTCCAATTTATTCAAACTCTTTGATATGCCAGAATCAGAGTATGGTAATTATAGTTTGAATGAACTTGATGCTAATGAATTTGATGTGCAGGAAAGTCAAGTGAGGGGGATAATGATCATGAGTAGCTAAGAATCTTATTTAAAGAGCCTAGTGTTAACTATAATGGCAAACTAGATGAAGGAAATACTCTTGATTTATCTACACTAATATTCAAATATGCTTCTTTGGGCGATTTTATTATGTAGGGGAAACCATTAAGGAGTGTCGAATTGTCCACTCCAAAGGAAGAATTTTATGAAGTGTTCCCCTACAATGATAGCCAAGGTGACATATTAAAAAAAAGCATAAGTCTCTAACCCTTGCATTGCAGAAATACATGGAGACATGTCTTCCTAGTACGATGCATCAGTTCTCGCTTGAGAGAGAGGACCTCTTCACATACATGATGTCGATGCACCGCAAGAGGAAAGACTCCGACCACACTTTGCTATGAGATGCTCCAGACAGTGACAGGAGACAAGTCCAACTACACACCAGGTCAATATCCCTTGGGATCCGGGTGGATTTATGGAGCATCGAAGCCTAGCTATATCGCTGTAAAGAAAGCACTATCGGGAGGCAGCCCGGAAGTAAGTATGTGTCTTTATTAATTTCGAGTCTTTATAGTTCAGTTTGCATTCATATGTTTGAATTGGCTCTTTGCATGAATTACTATTATAGTTGGCTTGGTTAATTAAGTCTTCAATAGGTGAATTTTTTTTGTCTGCTCAAAAATTTTATGTGGTACAAATTGCACTGTTGGTTATTCTAATATTTGCCTAGTACAAGTTATTGGACTAACCCCGCTGGAATTTTCGAAGAAAATTAAGCTTCCGACAAAATTGAGGAAAAGGCGGTGTTTTATACGATCACCTATGGTCGTATGCATGGCCGTATCGAGCGAGGGGGGCGCCAACAAAAACATCTAGAGGCAACAGAGCCACCAACGGCGTGTCATGCGAGCGCAAGCGCTTGTATGCACGGTCGTAAGGCTCCTCAACGAAGACAGGCAGATTGCTAGAGCCAAAGACGGTGTCCCATGCTCGTATGAACCTCGGGGGCAGAAAGCGTCCAGAGATCAAGAGCGGAGCTTGCATGGTCGTAAGGCTCCTCAACAAAGACAAGCAGATTGCTAGAGCCAAAAGACAGCGCCCATACGAGCGTGTATGCTTGTATGAACCTCAGGCAGAAAGCGACCGGAGATCCAGAGCACAAGACGGTGTCTTGTGCGAGCGCGAGCGCTCGTATGGTTGGATGTCAACGTTGTGTGCCATATAATAAAGTAAAAGACGATGGATCCTATGACCATGAGCGGTCGTACGTGCGCTTGTACCAAGGCAAGAAAATGTCCAATTTATTTATTTCTTGAAGCCGAGGTCAGTGGTTTATATTTTAACCATCCGTTTGCACTTTAATGCCTATTATTCACCTTTGAAGCATCCCAACCAATAAATTTTGTAGTTCTTCATATTTTCTTTTATTTCTTTTTCCCGGCTGGGTATATGAACTAGGTGTACCAATCCATCTGTTCTTTTTATCTTGTGTGTTTATTTCTGCAGAGGTTTGGACCTAGTGTGGTGACACGTATGGTATGGTGCCAATTGTATGAAAACCCTCACAAGCCATTTGGTCGCTTCTATTCGACAAAATCTTCAACTACAAGTGCCCGGTTCTACCGGACAACATCATAAATGTTTGATGAAGCATAGGTCCATACCCATTAGGGCATGTACAATGGTTGATAAGATAGTCTTATCTTAAGTCTTGCATGTGATTTAGAGATGGCAAAAAATTTTGTCTACAATGGGTCATATCTTAGCCTTATCTTCAATAACTAGTAATTCCTAAAATTGTGGTGAGACATATTGTGCTAAGAGATCACCTCTTGTCTTCTCTTAAATAAGAGAAGACAAGTCTTTTCTTATGAGTTCTCTTTCCTCCACCTCATCATCTATCCTACATGGCATTGCTAAGATAGAACCATTGTACATGCCCTTAAAGGAGGGGTTATTTGCACCTCCACGGTAAAACGTTTTTATTAACCTTGCTTACATGTAAGCTTGGGGAGGTAACCACTTTCCATACTCTTCTTTAATAAACTGCAATTTCTTTTTTCATAATTTTCTTGAGACTAGTTCTTGCAAAGTTGAGCTTACCTCGAATCGAAGCATCGTTGTGTAGATCAGAGGGACAAGGAAGAGAGGAGATTAGAGAGAAGCTTACTGAAGGTTGAAGAAGACCTCACGTTACAAGGGTCCGCTCGCTTGCGCTCGTCTTGGCCTGGCTCGCGAGAAACTGCCGATTCAAGCGTTTCCAGCGAGCCAGGCTCTGGGCTACTTTAAGAAGCGTGCGATGCAGGCCCAACAGTGTATACAAGCAACCAAACAGGCCGGATTCTTCCCGCGCGGGCGTGATTAGGCCTCATGCAGGCAACCAAACATGCCCCTAATGAATTATGAGAAAACCCTCTCGAATGCCTCGATTTTCTCATCCCAAACTAGCACGCCGGCAAGTATTGTGCTCTGAAAATGATTGTTTACTCCAAGAAATAGACCAAACCGCATGTCATACTGGTTGGTTATGTACATTGTATCAAAGGTGACAAAATCTCCAAAGAAGTGTATTGGAGTCTACTGTTCCCATTAGCCCATATCAAATTGTTGATCCTCACCTCTTTGTCAACTTGAACCTGATATGTGAACTATTGATCTTTTGAACCAAGTTCCTAAAACACCTCCATTGTTTTTCAAACATCATTCTCAGCTTGTTCACGGCTAATTTTACCACATAGATTCTGCAGGGCTCTTTTTGTGAAAGGCACGTTCTCCATCCTCCCGAAGAAACTCCCAATAATGTTGTACACCTTTGCAAGGTTCAGTTGTTCTACCGTAGTTGTTTCACCAAATACCCGCTGTACACATTGTGTGAAGGCCAATGTATTGTCTTTGGGCAGTGGTGGCTATGCTTCTTGGTCGTCAGGGCGGCAAGAGGTGTAGCGGCGGGTAGCTCAGGCACACTATTTTCTTTGGCAGTGGGGTGCCCAGATCTGAAGGCTGGTGCGCAGCACGGGTGTCCTCGGTGCCTCATGGTGGCACAAGTGAGCTGCCGAGCGAAAACTCCACGCTTTGGCGCCGACGGCGGCAACCCCCACAGGTGTAGTTATCCTCTTGGGGACGCCGTTGTGGTTCTCCTCTCCGTGCCAAAGTTACGGGTGAAAACCCTCGTCCGGCTCGGGCTCGACAACGGCGACGCTTGGCGTCGTTTCCCCTCCCGAGGGCGTTGTCATGGAGCTTAGGTGTTCTAGGGCATCTCGTGGTGTTGTATTCTAGTCGTCCTATGTTTTCTTTCGGCATCATAGTCGCGTGCATTTGTGTTGTCCCGTTATCCCGGGATCTGCTTTGTAAGAGGGCTACCTCACTACTTTGTATCGTTCGGCCGTGTACTTGATGTGGTGCTTTATGTATAAAGCAGGGTGAAATCCTGTTTCAAGAATGGTTGTGCTCCTTCCTATGCTCGGCTATGTACCACCCGTTGTCTTTCGAACACAAAAGACTTATGAGAGCAGGGCATTCGCCAGGGCAGGATCTTGTGTTCTCCACGGACTACCTCTTGTGTTCTCCACTATCCCGTGTCGAACAGTCAAACAGGCCAAAATTCAGTCATCACCCATGAGCACACTTAGCTAGTAGTACGTACTGGAAATTATTCTAGCATTTGAACATACCGCACACCCACATACTACCTCTTGCATGCATTTATTCCTCTGCACGTTAAGCCTGCTCTTCCCGTAATTGATGCCAAAACTTCTTCCATGAATACATATTGTAAAAATCATAAGCTTCCCCAGTGTGTCAAAGCTCATTCCTAATTTTGGCACAATGACACTGTTAACAGGATTTTCAGGAAACCCGGAATTGTTAACTCCGTCTATGTTGTTTCAACATAGCCGGTCCCAAGCCCCAGTTAAAAGAGGAGAGTTGTGATAGTCTTGGCGAGCCAATGTGAAAACTCAGCCACTCTTATGGAGATGAAACCCGGGATTGATTTCTCCATTGCTGAAATCCTATTCGGGCATGGCGCTCAGCCTGTTTCGGCAGCTCCAATCCTGACTGCATTTGCACCAAACTGGTAGTGCACACAGTGGCGGAGCCACCTCCCAGTACCCTAGGCAGCTGCCCGGGCTCTGCCATTGATTCTAGTTTAAACAATAGTAGTAAACGAAGAGCTAGCCCTCGTTTTGTAGGGGCAACCAACCAATAGACGAGACTGTAGTGTACTTTGCCCCGGCTCTCCGGCCGAGCTGGCTCCGCCACTGAATGCACACTATGGTGTGTCATCATCTAATTCTGAATCAGACAAAATGCAAGCTGACTTGAACAAAAGCAAATTCAGTGTTCAACTTTTCAGATCTGTTCGACTGTTCCCATAGTTACAAAGCGCTATGTTGCGTTGTCATGCAGGAACAATCACCACTTAATAAACAGTTTAGATTCGTCCCTTTAACTACACAAGCGTAGACATGATACAGCAAAATCAATCAACATAGTCTATGTGGACACACGTCGCCTGTACGTGAAATCATCGATAGTGCTGAAACAGTTTACTACAGGAAAACCACTGAATGCCAGCAGCATTCACTTTTCAGACTGAATTTTGCAGCACTTTAACCAGCAGAAAATATCAGTACCAGCAAAAATTCTTACCTACGCGTCCATCCTGGACTCTCGGGGTCGATCTGCTCTATGGATTTGCTCTGAGGCTTGGGGTCGATCTCGACCAGGTGCCTGCGCCGCCACTTCCGTCGCACAGATCTGGCCGCGAAGCTGCGCCATCACTGGGTACCAGAGGGGCTCCATGGTATGTCGCTGTCGTTCACCTCCTCCAGCAAAACACTCCTGCAATCGTTCCCGCCCCGCGCACCCAGTGTAGAATTGATTACATCTTTTTTTTTGAAAGTGGCCATTTCTGGCTTTCATTTCATAGCAGGAGAGAGCGGGAAAAATACATAGTCTGATCAAGTGATCGATGGGTTGAAGAAGAGGTTACATAGCCAGCCTAGCAAGAATGTAAGCTGGCTAGAGGGGCCTGAAGTTGTTATTCTCACGGCACGTCCCCGAAGGGGTGCGCTATGCATTTAGCTCCGGCGATCCTCCACTGTTCCATGTCATGGCGGCATGCCGCTATGATGCTGCTGGCACATGGTGATTTCCCTCTGAAGGTGCACGCATTCCGCTCTAACCAAATTTGCCAGATCATCAGGATGAGCAGCGATCTGGTGCCCTTCCTCGTGCCAAGGTTGGCTCCATCGATGATCCGGCGAACCCTTTCGGCCATGGACCTTCCCGCGCTCCAGACGGAATGACTGAAAGAGTGGCATCCTAGCCAGGTTGCCATCTCGTTCCAGCACTGAATGGTCACGGTGCATTCCCAGAACAGGTGCGTCGAGGACTCAAGGTTGCATAGGCAGAGCTGGCAGAAGTAGTTGTTGATCCATCCGCGTCGCTGAAGCCTATCGTTGCACCATAGACGATCTAAGTGCAGCAGCCAAAGGAGGACTTTCATCTTGTCGGGTGCCCAGGCCTTCCAGATGGTTGTGGTGAAGTCAAGTGTCGGGCGCTCTTCAAATTGAACATCGTAGGCGAAGCGCGTGGAGTAGCTGCCGGAGTTGCCTCGGGTCCAGGTGATGGTGTCGGCCCTGCCAGCTTGAAGCGTGATGCCGGCACTTCTGATCTCCCTGGCAAGCTGCAGCACCATGTGCATAATGTCGCCATGATCACCGTGACGGAGGTCGAGCACCCATCGGTCCTGATGCAGGGCTTCTTGGACGCATCTGTTCTTGCGGGCGGAGCGGGCAAACACTGCGGGGTATGCCTGACATAGCTGCCTGCCGTTGAGCCAGGAAGAGTGCCAGAAGGAAGCCCTGGAGCCGTCCCCGACGGTGACGGCCGTGCAGGCAGCGAACAGGGCGCGATCGGTGTCGTCGCATGGGGAGTTGGTGCCAACCCAGGGGCGTGAGGGCTGCGTCCATGCAAGCCATAGCCATCGCAGGCGCAGTGCTCGGGCGAACTTCTCCAGATCGTGGATGCCCAAGCCTCCAGCGTGCGCTGGCGCGGTCACCGCCGGCCATCGCACCTTGCACTTTCCACCGGTGGCCACCTCGTCTTGCGCCCAGAGGAACCTTCGTCTTGCCTTGTCCACTTCCTTGTAAAACTTTTTGGGCGCCCGCAGCACAGTGAGGGCGAAGGTGGGCATTGCCGAGAGGACACAGCGTACCAGGACGCGTCTGCCGGCGAAGGGCATGAGCCTCCCTTTCCAGCCTGCGAGGCATGCACGGATCCTATCGAGGATGAATTGCAGGTGCACTAATCTGAGCCTACCCATAGTGATTGGCAGGCCGAGGTATCTAATTGGCAGGGACGCGATCGCACCCCCGAAATTTTGCAGCACCGTGTGCAGGTCGATTCCGTCGCACGCGATCGGAATGGCAGATGATTTTGCTAAGTTGACACGCAGCCCGGAATGGTGGATTGATTACATCTTCATACTGAATAACCGAACATGCAGCATATAACAGATTTTCTCACCTGTTAATCGGTTGCATCAAGAAGTCCATCTTCTCCGGCAGCCGCAGTCGCCTCCTCCGGATCACCGACCTCAAGAGAAGAAAGATCTAGTCTCGTAAGGTAGGAGACAGTTGCTTGCATCTACCCATCCCTGCATTTACTCGATCCTGTCGACACTAACTAAAAAGCAATAATTCTGAACCACGGATCGGGACGGCACCGACGTCCCGAGCCACGGCTTTCCTCCGATCAGTCGACGGCGTCCCAGCGTCCGTCAGAGCTATTGCCCACCAGTCAGGTCTGCACCTCTACGTATATCTCAATTTCCAAATTCCTGGTCAACAATGGGACTGTTGCGAGCATTCAATGCACCGAATCACACCGCAGTACCGAACGGGACAGATAACGAACTCCTGTGCAGTCGAGTTCACATACTCCACGTCCAATCTCCACAGGCTCTCTTCTTCAATAGTCCGCAGCAATTTCTATAGGTGTCGTATCACACTGTTATGTACAGAAAAGACCAAGAAGAAAATATTATCGAGGATGATCACAATGTGTCACATAGCAGGATGCGCCAGACTATTATGTTCTGCGACCTCACCCAAGTATGCAAGCGCTGGTAAAGCCTATCGCGCTACCACAGCTTCCAAAATGGGTACAACGGAAACAAGTGCACACATCCTGTCCACAGGCAACCACGAAATATAAGCAGCACGACGCGAAATAGAACACGATACGTCGGCCTAATCCAGAATGTAAAATCATCACTTAACCAACAAGCATCACAAGAGTAAGCTAATGCATTAAAAGAAGGGAGCAAACCTTGATGAACAGAACAAAGAAAAAGCAGACTCGATAGATGGATTCCAGGCGAAAAATTACAAAACTATACCAACACAACCAGATATCAAGATTCCGAGGATGAACGTGTAAACTGAAATACCAAAAAGAATCATATCCCATTCCAAGATGACTGTATATATACATATAAAAAAATTATGGACAATTGTGTAAATCAAAAGACCAAACAAGCAATCTGAACCATGAATAAATAAACCACATCACTAATATGACCCAACATGCAAATGGCAATCATAAATACTTCTTAATACACATTTTTAGGCCATACCAACACAAGACACCAAGACGAGGAGGGAAAATAATTTCAAGGCACATTACTAATATAACCCAACATGCAAAATAACCATCAATAATACTCTGTAGACATATTTTGAAGCCATAACAACTCAGCTGGATATCATGATGCATCTAGACAAATTCACAGGCAATGTTTTTTTTTTCGGCTACATGGATCATAAATACCGGATCAGACAGGAGAGACTCAAGCAGAAGCGAAATATACATATATGTAAGCACCAGCAGTACAGAAATTCAGAGGATGAAATAGGAGATGATTCTTGTGGTGGAATTATAATGTGACATAATGATTATTAACATACCTACATAATGATTAATGGAGTTACTCCTGTTTCAGCTTGCTCAAGAAGAAGGTTGCAAATGGCATCATACATTGCCTGAAAGACATTAATCAAGCACATCTCAGATGATACCCCAAGTATCGTTCTTTTGTTAAAGAAGATGCATAAACAATGGGATTGCCCTTACCAAAATTCAACATAGTAAGCTTGGTGCAGATTACTGTATCATGAATAAGATATTTAAGACCAGAACACAAAAGAGTTGCTGTTACATGCATATGCAAAAAACTAAGCTCTAAAATTTATACAGAGATGCTATTCTCTTGCTAAGCTCTTAATTTTTTTCTCCTGGAACAGAGATGCTATTCTCTTGCTAAGCTCTTAAATTTATACACAGTTTTGATAGAAACATGTAATACTTCCCTTGCTTATTGCTGATACTGCAACTGCAGTTTATATGAGTCTACTTTTGTGCTTCCATACACCTGTTATGAAGCATCCATCCTGACAAAAAATACAAAGGATGACATAGGACTCTTCTACCAATTATAGAACTTGTTCCATTCTAAACCAAGCATCAATCAAATAGTCATGCCAAATTTGAACCAAAACACATATCAAACATCATACATAGAGGGAGAGAAGTCCGAGGGGAGGGGAAGTAGGCCTAGGAGCAGGTCAGCTAATCAAGGTAGATCACGAGCGCCAAAAGCCTACATGAGGCAGCCTGTGCAGAACAAACTATCAGGAAATTCGTGGATGCCATACAACTTAGAAATGATGCCTGAAATGGAAAGGTTGGACAAGGAAGCAAGAATCATCTAAAGCACTTTTAAATCTAAAACAATGGAACATAGACAGCAGGGAGATGAGAATGTGTTCTTAAATTCATGAACCAGGAACACTAATTGGGCTTTCACACGATGCCTACACTTGAAAACCCGATGATTATTTTCTGCAGAAAAATCACACAATGGAATGGTATCAATGCATCATATAGGGAAATTGCAAATCATGGGATGGAGGTGGAGAAACCAATCATATACCTTGGCATTGACAAACTCGGTTATCCCAAAAGTTTGTAAGCATGGAGCTCTTCTATCTGAACCAAAACCCAATCAAGAACACAAGAGTTAATTCATAAACAAATCCAGAGAGAGAGAGAGAGAGAGAGAGAGAGAGAGAGAGCTGGAACAGGGGCTCCAAGAGAAGGAAGCAAGCGAGGGGAGGAGACGGCTGCGCCATTTGCTCTGCTTGTTTCTCTGCATTTACGCGGTTGCTGGGGTTCTGGTCCAAGCCGGAGAGGAGCAGCCACCATTTGAGCCACCCTGGCTTCCCTTCATCTTGTCCAGCAGCCTGTGCTGGACAAGAGGAGATAAAGCCCCACCGTTCCGCACCTGCTGCTCGCCTAGAACTCGGGCCTTGCTGCTTCATCGCTCCGCCGCAAGCCTAATGATCGTCCGTACTCCTCCACCCCCGCCATTAAGACCCTGTCTCCCTGGTCTCCCACAGAGACGACATGTGTCCGATCAGGGCAAGGGGGCGAGCAATGGGGAAGCGAGGAGGAAAACGGGAGGTACAAGAGGAGCCAGGATAGGAGGTGGGGATGGACGGCGGCGGACGAGGGGTGGGGGAGGAGGGACGGATGTGGTGACTGTGATTGGAGGCTAGGGTTCATATGGGGTTTGCATGCAACAGCGGAGACGACCACGACGGGTCGCACGACGTGCAAGGATAGGGTCGCTCGCACCCACGAATGGCTCACCCAGACAATAGGGAGGAAGAACGAGCCCACTAGTCATGGATAGTAAAAATTAACCGCACAACAAAAACTGGCAAAACAAATCTGGCGGCCGAGACAAACCAGTTGACCAAAAGCAGCTCCATCGAACGGCCAACAAAGCTTCAATCTGGGGGAGCGCTGGGAGGCCGAGTTGGCCAACCTCATTATAGGTTAGAATGTTGATGACATGATCATGAATGGCGACGACCCTGAGTATATTGCCTTTGTGAAGGCACGAAATAGTGAGCAGTTTATTATGTCTGATCTTGGCCCTCTTCGCTACTTTCTTGGGATAGAGGTCTCTTCTACCTCTGATGGATATATTTTTCTGGTCGTGGTCAGACTCTTCTTCTGGATATATTTTTCTGATCGTGGTTCGACTCTTCTTCTTTTCTATATGTTGGCGACATGATCATCAATGGTGGCAACCCTGAGTATATTGCCTTTGTGAAGGCACGTCTTAGTGAGCACTTTTTTATGTCTGATCTTGGCTATCTTCCCTACTTTCTTGGGATAGAGGTCTCTTCTACCTATGATGGCCTTTTTATTTCCCAAGAAAAATATATCCAGAATCTTCTTGCTCGTGCTGCTCTTACTGATGAGTGCACTGTTGAGACTCCCATGGAGCTCAATGTTCACCTTCGTGCTAATAATGGTGACCCTTGTCTAATCCAACGCGTTATCGTCATCTTATTGGGAGTCTTGTTTATCTAGATGTTACTCGTCCAGATATCTCCTATCCCGTCCATATTTTGAGTCATTTGTCTCTGCGCCCACATTGATTCACTATAGTCACCTCCTTCGTGTTCTCTAATATCTTCGTGGCACGATCTCTCACCGTATATTCTTTCCCTGCTCCACTTGATTACAACTTCAAGCCTATTAAAATGCTACGTGGGCTAGTGATCCCTGGGATCGTCATTCACTTTTTGCTTACTCCATTTTTCTTGTGGTTCTCACTACCTCAAAGACAAAGAAGACTACAGTTTCACGTTTGAATGCAGAGGCTGAGTCACGAGCTTTGGCTCTTTTGACGGCAATGGTGACCCTTACTGATGAGTGCACTGTTGAGACTCCCATGGAGCTCAATGTTCACTTTCGTGCTACTAATGGTGACCCTTGCCTAATCCAATGCGTTATCGTCATCTTATTGGGAGTCTTGTTTATCTAGATGTTACTCATCCAGATATCTCCTATCTCGTCCATATTTTGAGTCAGTTTGTCTGCGCCCACATTGATTCACTATGGTCACCTCCTTCGTTGATTACAGCTTCAAGCCTATTAAAATGCTACGTGGGCTAGTGATACTTGGGATCGTCATTCACTTTTTTCTTACTGCGTTTTTCTTGTGGTTCTCACTGCCTCGAAGACAAAGAAGACTACAGTTTCACGTTTGAGTGCAGAGGCTGAGTCGCGAGCTTTGGCTCTTTTGACGGCAACGGTGACTTGGTTACGGTGGTTACTTCAGAAGTTTAGTGTTTCTGTCACTACACCTACTCTGCTCTTGTCTGACAGTACAGGTGCTCATAGTGTTGCGCGCGACCCTGTGAAGAATGAGCTCACCAAGCATATTGGTGTTTATGCTTTTTTGTGCGTGCTGGTGTGCAGGATTCGTGTTAATTGCTCCTCAATATGTGCTTTCCGAGTTACAGTTGGCGGATTTCTTTAGGAAGACCCAAAGTAGAGCACAACACGACTTCTATCTCTGTCTCTCCAAGCTCAGTGCAATTGACCCACCATGAGTTTGAGGGAGGGGGAGTTAAGAGTTATATATTTAGCCGTGTACCCTTTTGTGTTTTCCCCGTTCTATAAAGTTTTTTTTTGCATATTGTAAAACACTTGTACGTGTATATGGCCACCTGGAAATACAAGTTGCATATTTCCTAACAAGTATCTCCCTCCTGGTTAATGGCCAAAGACTTCTTAGAACTTTGTCTTTTCATGTTCCTCAAAATACCATGCAACTCATTTCTGGTGGTCAATTTGTTGACTCTGGTTGTCGGGTAATTCTCGACTTTGACTCATGCTCTATTTCGAACCGTCACACTGGTGCTCTCCTGGTGCTAGCCCCCGATGACGTAACTCCCAGGACCTCTGGGAGCTTCACTGGTTTCACTTTCCCTTCATTGCCTCCACCGCCAGTCTCTCCACCTCTGTTGCCTTGTCTACCAGCTCTTTTTAGCAGTGGGATCATCTCCTTGGTCACTTGTGTTACTCTCATCTCTCATCCTTAGTTCGGCGTGGTCTTCTTGAAACGTGTGAGGCCTTAATGCACCGATTTGAACCTTTACTCTTTGTGTTCGTCTCAGGCACCCCCTTGGTGATTGTCAACTGTATGTGGTCCTTTCCCTGATGCAGATCACTTTGCTTTCCTCCAAGAGCTATGAGTTCTGCTCCTCGCAACCTGGTCCTTGGGTCGTCACCGATGACTTCAACTTGATCTAGCACGCCGGGGGGGGGGGGGGGGGTAAGAATAACGCTAACCTAGAAAAAGATAGATGGGTAGATTTCACGGTTCCTTGATGACCTTGGGCTTTGCGAGATCAACCTCATCGGGCGGCGCTACAGTTGAAGCAACGAGCGACAGTCACCAACGTTGGTGCAGCCGGACCGCTTGTTCTGTTTGACGAATTGGGGATAATGACATCCTAGTTGCTTTTCTAGGCAGAATCCTCCATGGCATTAGATTAACTTGTACACCACGCTTTTAACGCCTAGGGCTCACCAGTCACACTTCAAGAATCTCTGGCTGGATTTTGATGGCTTCCGCCAGGTGGTTGCTGATGCCTAGCATGTGTCGTCGCACCTTCGCCCACTCTAGCGTTTGGGTGTCTTGCTGAAGCATACGGACAACACATTGCAGCCGTGGAGCGACCGGCATATTGGCAGCATCAAGCTACAACAGCTCATGGCCTAGAAAATCATTTTCCAGCTCAACGCAGTGCAAGAGTCTTGACAATTGTCCCAAAAGGAGCTTAATGTGCGTAAAGAGTTGAAGCTTGAGTTGCTTGGTTTGGCCTCCCTCAAGTGCATCATCGCCCGCCAGCCCTCCGCGTCCACTAGCTAGCCAAGGGAGACGCAAACACGTGCTACTTCTACATCCATGCGTGCCATTGCCACTGCACAAATCACATGGTTGCCATTACCCGTGACAGTATTGTCGCCTTGACCCGTGAGGATAAGGAGTAGACGCTGGTAGACTACTCGTCCATCATGGGTTGCGCCATCCCTGGTAGAGTTGTTTTACCAACTCCCTTTGGAGAGCATCGCCGAGATTCAAGTGATTAAGCTAAGCTTAGCGTGTGCTTTCCCAGCACTCCCATGCATCTACCTCAGCGTCCCCTTGTCATGCAAGATTCACACGGTCCACCTGTAGCTCTTCTAGACAAAGTTCTCAACTGCATCCCCACTTGGATTGAGAATCTACTAAACATGGGAGGTTGGCTCATGCTTGTCAAATTAGTGCTTCTCTCCATCCTAGTTTATCAAGCCATCACCATGCAACTACCTCCGTGGTTACTTGTGGCGATCGAGAAGTACATTCGCATTTTCCTTTAGAGTGGGACCAACATGATCAGTGACGAGCAATGCATGGTGGCCTGGAGCAAGGTATGCTCCATGTGGAACTCAGCGGCTTCGGGATCCTTAGGTATATCTCTCATTTGCTGGGCGGATTCCTTTGAGCAAGTTGTCCTAGTGCTCATGCTCAGAATGGTGTTGCTGAGCGCAACCAGCGTCACCTTCTTAAGGCGGTTCTTGCGTTGATGATCGTCGCCTCTCTTCCACCTCACTTTTGGGTTGAGGTAGTTTCTACTTCTACCTATCTCATCAACATTAATCCTTCATTTGCTCTACAGGCAGACATTCTTCTCGAGCGTCTTCAGTTGCATTTGCTACATTCTTCTCCCCCCCCCCCTCGTAAATGCACCAAACTAACTATGCAGTCTGTTGAACGTGTCTTCTTAGGTTACATTGATGAGTAAGGGCTATCGGTGTTGGGATCCTGTCAGCCGTCGGATGCACATTTCTTAGGATGTGACTTTTGATGATTCTCGTCCTTTATATCCACGACCATCCACTCCTTTGACCTCCCCCATTGAGGATATTTATTTCCTCACTTTTTCCAATACACCTATCATTCAAGAGTTGCCCTCGTCCACCCATCCCACCATGTCTTCCCATACTACCATTGTAGACCCCACACCATCATCACCTGCGGCTTCCCCACCTTGTTTATTACCTGAGGCTTCCCTGCTGATTTCCACTCATCTTCTTACTACACTGGTCGTCCGCGTGTTGTGAATTCTTCTAATGAGCGATCTCCCTCGACTACTGTCTTCTTATGTTGGCAACGCACCGCCTCCAACTTAGCCTACTTATGGCTTCCGAGCTCGCCCGCTTCCGCCTATTGACCGCTATGGTTATTCTAGCGTCGCTCTTCTCGAGACGACTTATTGTGACATTGTTGCTCATCCCGAATGGCAGCATGTGGGATCAGAGATTGATGCTCTTGTGTGCATCGGCGTGTGGGATCTCATTTCCCTTCCTCCTCGTGCTCGTCTCATCACTTGTAAGTGGGTCTACAAGGTTAATACTCTCATGATTCTCTTGAGCATTACAAAGCTCGTCTAGTGATGGGAACATGGTCATGACTACGATGAGACATTTGCTCCTATGGCCCACATGACCCCTCTTCGCATACTTTTTGTTGTGGCTTCTGTTCACCGTTGGTCTATCTCTCAGGTTGGTGTCAAGAATGCCTTTCTTAGTGTTGAGTTGCACGAGGAGGTCTATATGTGGCCACATGTTGGGTATTCTCTTTCTGATGACATGGTTTGTCGTCTTCGTCGCTCTCTTATGGCCTTAAGCAAACCCCTCGTGCCTGGTCTGAGTGTTTCCTCTCTATAGTGATTGCGTTTTTTCAGCGAGTGGTCATGATCGTGCACTTTTTGTCTACCTTTCAACTCATGGGCGAACTCTTCTACCATATGACGATCATCACCGACGATGATTTTAAGTACATTGCCTTTGTGAAGGCTCGTCATAGTGAGTTTCTTATGTCTGATCTTGGTCCTCTTCGCTACTTTCTTGAGATTGAGGTTTCTTCTACCTTTAATGGCTTCTTTATTTCCCAAGAGAAGTCCAACATCTTCTTGCTCGCGCTGATGAGCACACTATTAAGACTCCTATGAAGCTCAACGTTCACCTTTGTATCCACCTCTGCTCCCTACCAGTCCGGCTGAGCATCCGTTGCTTGGTTGTGGGTTGCTATGTGCACTGCCTCGATGCCACATCTTTTGTTCCCCTGTTGGGCAACCCCCTCACCGCACACTCGGGCGCCACCATCGGCGAGCGGGAGCACGAGCAAGCGTCCTTTCAACCTTGTTCAGTCTTATGTATGGGGTCCATCTCCCTTTGGCTTGGAAGGAGGTCATCGCTAGTGTATTACCTTTATAGATGATTTCTCTTAACACACATGGATATATACTTTATTTCTTCCAGGCTTGGGCCCATGGGCGCGTAGCCCGTGCGACGGAACAGGGCCCCCAATTGCCAAGGGCCCTGAAATTCCTAGCACAAGGCAGCCCATAGCAAGCAGCAGCCAGCAAGCCTACTACTCGGAACCCAGCATGGGCCCATAAGCCACCTCACTAGCACTAGCACGTCCAGCCGTCTAGGCCGCAGAGTCTGGCATGGAACCCAGGCGTCGAGCGATCAAGGCATCGAGCCATCAAGGAAACCAGGTCGAGTGGACGAGTCCTCTCTGGCACCGCCTCCTGCCCTCATCTCTTGTCTGTTCGTCTCTCCTCTTTTTCCAGTATGACGCTTGTCGCTCGGCGATCCTCCATCGGTCTATCCCCATAGGATTCAGCACGTGACGCTTCTATCAATTGTCGGCCATTAATCTGTGAGTTCCGCAGATTGCATTCCATCTAGCAATTTTAATTTATGCCAATAGCTTGTTAATTCTGTTATTTTCATCTTTTCTATACATGTCTCAAGGTCCAAGTCATGTCTTCTCAGAATAGAAAACATGAATCAAGTTACCAAAAGCGTTTGAAAAAATAAAAAACAAAGAAGTTAGCTTGATTACAGAAAGGAGCTATGGATAACTTTGTTGCAAAAGAACCACATATGTCCTCTAATAATCAATCACAGGATCAAGGCCTCACAGTTGAAAATAATGTTAACCTTGATAGAGATGAACAAGCAGAGAAAGAAACTAATGATGAGGTTGATGAAGATCTTATTGGTAACACAAACATTGATATGGATAATAATGGTGATGACATCGGGACAACTAGTATTGATGTTAACGCAAATACTTCACCTGTTGCGGATGTCGGTTGTTCATTTCATGTTGATATATTTGATCCAAGAAACTGGGGTTCTCTTGATCCTAAGCAGATTGACATTTTAGCACAAAAGGGCCCTAAAAGAGACTCACAATTTCAGAAAGGTCCCAAGGATAGATATTCTAGAAGGTTTTTTGCACTATTCTATACTAGAATTCTGTCAGAAGGGGAGCATTGCGATAGAGATTGACTTGACTATTCTAAGGATCTCAATAGAGTATTTTGCTTTGGTTGTAGACTATTTACAAAAGGGCATAGGCAAGGTCAGTTGGCGAATGAGGAGTGTGATGATTGGATACATGTTGGCAGTAGACTTAAAGAGCATGAGACAAGTGCAGATCATGTTTTGAATATGACCACTTGGTATGAGCTGCGTACTGCTACCTCCTATCCGGTTAATAAGGCTTGCGTGTATCTCTATGTTGACAAATGGACCAATGTAATACAAGTTATATATCATAAAAAAATACTATATCATTAGAAACTTCAAATCGTATACTTTCTGGTGGTATAATTTTTAGAGTAGGATTTACATTCAGAAACTTCAATTCAACTTATGTTGGCCAATAATAGATCTAGGGATACGCGCAAGCCTTATAAACCGGAAGGTAGTAGATTGCAGAAGCATCAAACTATTGATAAAGATGCTCAAGGACAACTTGAGAATAAAAAGGAGCACCGGAGATTGCACCAGGGAATCTCATATATGAAGGAAAGCATCATGGGGTACAAAGGAGACTTCTGAATGTAAATCCTAGAGCTATCTATTCTGCCTGTGGCTGCCATAGCCTTAATTTAACACTTTGTGATATCATCCAACACATTTATATAACTTTAGCAATTTTTACTAAGAAATGGAAGATTCTAAAAGATAACATAGGTAGGAGTGACACTCAAGTTAGTATTAGCTACATGTTGGGAGAGTCGTGTAGACAATGTTAAAGCTATCAGATTTCAATGTGCATACATTCGGGAGGCTCTACTTCAGGTACCCAATATTTTTCTATTGATTGTTATGTAATTCCTTTGGCTATCTACAACTATAACATATGCTTATACATGTTACTATTAAGAAAGTGAAAAGGTTGATTACTTTTTTCGAGGGGTATAGAGAAAGTGGCTTTTTAGAAGCATTGGAGATAGCCAAAAAAAATTGCACTTGATATGGATATTGGTACAACATTTAGTAAAAAACGAGAAATGAAAAGAAAGAGATATTTTGATGAGAACCTAGATGACACAGATGTTGCAAGACAGTCTGCAAAGAAATAATTTAGAATTGATTATTTTACAACTATTGTTGATCAAGCAACTATGTCACTTACAAGCAGACAATATGAGGGTTACCAGAAATATATTGGTTTCTAATTTACTTCCAAATCATCGCAGTCATTGGATAATGAGAGTTTGAAATCTTCTTGTGATAATCTCGAGGATGCCCTTAAAAAAGATGGCAAATCTGACATTGATGCCAATGAACTGTATGTGGGGTTGAGGTTACTTAAAGATTTCATTCCAAAGGATGATATGGGGCGAGTTGAAAATCTGAAGTTTTAAAAGTGACATGATTGTTTTCCCAATGCAAGTATTGCATACAAAATTCTATTGACCATTCCTATGGCTGTTGCATCAACGGAAAGAAGTTTTTCAAAACTGAAGCTATTGAATTCCTATATGCGTACTACAATGACATAACAAAGGCTTACTGATTTGGCCACAATAGCACTTGAGAGTGAAGTGTTGGAGAACATTGATTACGAGGATATAATTGAATATTTCATTTCAAAGAACACTAAAAGAATAATGTTATTCAAGTAAAGACTATGCAACCAAGCTTCGAATAGGTATGATTCTTGAATATATTCCTTGCTATGTAAGACATGATGATATATACACTACAACTGTTTTAATTTTCTATAGTGAGGATGAGGTAGGGCCTATTTTAGAGTTTCGCACATGGACTCTGATTTCGCCGGCCCGACCCTCATTACACAGTGAGGTCTTATCTATATATAAGTGTTTTGTTGTCATGGTTCACACTCGGTTCTCTACGCCTATTCATGTGTTCTATGCTGACTCTGCTGGAGAATATTTATAGATGATTTCTCTTGGCACACATTGATATACTTTATTTCTTCCCGTAGTGAGGTTTTATCTAGATATATAAGCATTTTGTGCCATCGTTCACACTTAGTTCTTTACCCTTATTCGTGTGTTCAATGCTGACTCTGTCGGACAATATATCTCCAAGTTGTTACGTGTAGTCCTTGCTGAGCAGGGTAATCTTCCTCAGTTCTCTTGTCTTGGTGCTCATGCTCATAATGGTGGCACTGTCCGCTGATAGTCACTACCTCTCTTCGGCCACACTTTTGGGCCGAATATGTCTCCACTTCCATCTATCTCATCAACCTTCAGTAATCCACTACTCTGTAGGGTGGCGCTCCTTTCAAGCGTCTATTTGATTGTTTCCTGATTATTTGGCATTTCAATTGTCTTGTTATGTTTGCTATGTCCTTCTTGCCCCACGTGAATGCACAAAACTGACTGCTCAGTCTGTTGAGTGTGTATTCTTAGAATACAACGATGGGCATAAGGGATATCGTTGTTGGGGTCATGTTGGTCATTGGATGCATGTTTCTCGGGATATGACTTTTGATGAGTCACTTCCTTCTACCCGTGTCCATCTTCCTTGACCTTTTCAGTGGAGGATCTCTTTTTTTTACCTTACTTATCACACGATTCTACACCTTCATCACCGATGGCTTCCTTGTCTCTATCACCTAAGTTTATCCTGATGATTCCTGCTCGTATTCTTCCATCGTTTCCTCACTTTTATACACGTCATCCACGTGTTGTGGATGCGTCTACAGATGTGCCATCTTCCTCATCTCAGCCTAATTATGGCTAGCTTCCTCCTCCGCTTCGGCATGTTGATCGCCTTAGTCTTCCAAGCGTTGGTGCTGCTGTTCTTGAGCCGACTTCTTACCGTGATGTTCATACCAAATGGCACCTTGCCATGGCAGAGGAGATTGTTGGTCTTTGAGTGCATCGGCATGTGGGATATTGTTTCTCTTCCTCCTCGTTTTCGTCCCATCACTTGGTAGGTTTAAGACTCGCTCTGATGGTTCTCTTGAGCGTAACAAAGCTCGTTTTATGGCTCACGCCTTTTAGCAAGAGCATGGTTATGATTACAAGTCCTGATTACGATGAGACTTTTTCTCCTACAACCCATATGACCACTTCTCGCACACTTCTTTTGTGGCCCCTGTTCGCCATTGGTCTGTCTCGGCTTGATGTTAAGAATGCCTTTCTTAATGGTGAGCGGCTTGAGGAGGTTTACACATGCAGCCACCACCTGGGTATTCTGCTCCTGACGACATGCTTTGTTGCCTTCATCGCTCTCTCTATGGCTTTAAGCAAGCCCCTCGCGCTTGGTTTGAGCCTTTTGCCTCTTTCGGATCGTGAAGTGATTGGGAGTGAGACTAAGAGAAATACGGGAAAGGAGATGATGACTAGCGTATTAGGAGAATGAGGCCTAAACTGAATTGCTGAGATATGTTATAGGCCCGCTACCAAAATGGTTGGTGTATTCTTCTCCAAAGTGGGCCAGACAAACAGGTCCGAGTGGGACATAGTCATACTCTATCAAGCCCAAATGATAATCTTTTTTTGGCAAACTTCAACCCCAGCTTTCTAATAATAATTTGACCCAAACACTTAACATAACATTGACCATAATTCTTCATACATCACACAGTGATCTAAACGCTTTTATATTTCTTATTACATAGGGAGTACTAACATGCAAGGAAATTTTTAAAAATAGTTTATAAATTCAATAAATCTTCACAAATTCAAAAAATATGTTTGCGAATTAAATAAATGTTCACAAATTCAAAATATATGTTTGCGAATTCAAAAAATGTTCACAAATTCAAAAAATGTTCAGGTGTTCAAAACATATTTCACAAATAAAAAAATTGTTCACGAATTCCAGAAAAAATTGTCAATTCCAAAAATGTTCACGCATTCAAAAATTGGTCACATATTGGAAAATGTTCAAGTATTCAAAACAAGTTCATGAATCAAAAAAATGTACATGAATACGAAAAATTGTTCACATGTCGAAGAATATCATGAATTCATAAAATGTTCACGTTGAATTAAATGTACGTGGATTCTAAAACAATTTCACAAACTCCAAAAAGTTCATGTGTTCAAAAAATGTTTACGGATTCAAGACATCTATGAACTCCAAAAATGTTAATGGATTCAAAAATTGTTCGCAAATTCCAAAAACTTTCACATATTCGAAAAATGTTCACATGTTCAAAAATCTTCACAAATAGGAAAGTTAAAAAATCAAAAATCATGAATTAGAACAACATTCAGGAAATCATCTTTAAGCAATTCAAAAATTAGAATTTTAAATAAGTTCACAAATAGAAAATTGTTCACAAATTTGAAAAGGTTCAACAAAATTAAAAAGGAAAAACAAACACAAAAAACCCGATTGGAACCATCCCCAATCCCCAATCGCTTGTGGAAAACTGCTCTTCATCTCGTGATACTTCTCCGTCGACCTCTTGAATTGAGCCCCTGACAACGCTAGAGATTATACGACGCTAGTGTCTGGTAGCTGCTTGTTTTGGTTCTCCATCGACAGGTTTTCAAGGTTTTGCTACTTACTCCAATGGTACCGAGAGACTAATTTTTTACAATATCAAATACACCTCCATGTATCCTTGGTCATACGACTTACAATTCTTCCAATTTGTCCTCCATTCCACCTCCATATTCTCATGTTCATGTTCTTACTGTCGATGGTACTTCCCTCCCAGTAGATAGTAATGGCACTCTTAGCACCTTGACTTTTCATGTTCCTTCTTTTGCTCATGTTCCTCGACTTTACTACACTCGTGGTCCGCGTGTTGTGGATTCCTTTGATGAGCCATCTCCCTCGACTATTATATCTTCTTTTGTTGTCAACGCATCGCCTTGAGCTCAGCCTACTAATGGCTTCTGAGCTCACCCGCCTCTGCCTATTGACCGTTGTGGTTACTGTGCAGCTCTTCCTGAGATGACTTCTTATCGTGAGGTTGTTCATCCCAAATGGCTCGATGTGATGGCATCGAAGATTCATGCTCTCGCTCGCATCGACACGTGGAATTTCATTTCCATTCCTCCTCGTGCTCATCTCAACACTTGTAAGTGGGTTTACAAGGTTCGTTTAGTGGTGAGAACATGGTCATGACTACGATGAGATATTTGCCCCTATATATATGGTCCACACGACCACTCTTCGCCCACTTCTCAATGTGGCTTCTATTCGCCACTAGTGTGTCTCTCAGCTTGATGTCAAGAATGTCTACCATGTACCCACCACCTGGGTTCTCTTAATGCCATGGTTTGTCACCTTCTTCGCTGTCTATATGGCCCTAAGCAACCCCCCCTTCCTGGTTTGAGCGATTTGTCTCAGTGGTGATTGCGGCTGGTTTTTGGCGAGTGCTCATGATCCTGCACTTTCGGTCCACCATTCAACTCGTGGTCGGCGATCATCACCGATGACGACTCTTAAGTACATTAACTTTGTGAAGGCTCGTCATATTGAATTCGTATGTTTGATCTTGGTCCTCTTCACTACTTCCTTGAGATTGTTCTGTATTTCCTGGAGAAGTATATCCAAAATTTTCTTGCTCATGTTGCTCTTACCAATGAGCGCATTGTTGATACTCCTATGGAGCCAAGGTCCACATTTGTGAGCACCTCCGCTCCCTGCAAGTCTGGATGGGAATCCTTTGCCTTCCCGCGGGTTGCTATGAGCACTGTCTCAATCCCACATCCCATGTTCCCTTGTTGTGCGACACCATAACCGCACGCTCAAGCACCACCAATGGTGAGCAGGAGCTCGGACAGTCGACGCGTACCTGGATTATGAACGGGGCAAGCCGACAACAAGCGCTACCTAAAGTCGAGGCCAAGGGCGCACAATAGGAGAACCTGGGGTGCTTAATCAAGCGCGTGGCACACAACCCGCAAGCAGGAAAAGAACACCAAGCCAAATCGGCAGGGTACAGAGAGTGCACAAGCACATGGGATGCTGGATCAAGTCCCTCGCCGCCTTCGCCACCAGTCTCTGCCTCTGTTGCCATGTCTAACAGCTATTTTCAGCAGTGGCATCATCGCCTTGGGTCCCTTGTGATCTCTCAGCCTTACTCCGACATGTCCTTCTTACATCCGTCTCCAACGATGCCTCCAAAGCATATCGTAAACATTTCCAGTAAACAGGTCCGGTTTCCTTATACTCACAGTGAGACAATGCCTCAGCGTCCTTTCAACCATGTTCACTCTGATGTCGAGAGTCCATCTTCCTTTGCCTCAAAAGAAGGTCATCGCTAGTGACTTCTCTCGACACACCTGGATATACCTTATTTCTTCTCGTAGTTGGGTAAAGCCTTTTGTTGCCATGGTTCACACTCCGTTCTCTACGCCTATTCATGTGTTCTGCGACTTTGGTGGAGAATATATCTCCAAGTTGTTGCATGGAATCCTTCCTGAGCAGACTTCGGTTCCCTTATCCTGGTGCTCATGCTCAGAATGGCATAGGTTGAGCACAAGCACACCTTCTTGAGATAGCTTGTCCATTGATGGTTACCGCCTCTCTTTCGCCGCACTAATGGGCTGAGTCTGTCACCACTTCCATCTATCTCATCAACCTTCAGCAATTCATTGCTCTGCAAGGTGGCGCTCCTTTCGAGCGTCTATTTGATCGTTTGCTGATTATTCAGCGCTTCAATTGTTTGGTTGTGTTTGGTATGTCCTTCTTGCCCCACGTGAACGCACCAAACTAACTGCTCAGTTCGTTAACTGTGTCTTCTTAGGATACAACGATGAGCATAAGGGATATTGTTGTTGGTATCATGTTAGTCGTTGGATGCCTATTTCTTGAGATACGACTTTTGATGAGTCTCATCCCTTCTATTCGCGTCACTCTTTCTCGACCTTTTTACTGGAGGATATCTTTTTCTTTTAAATCCCGACACTCCTATCACTCCAGTTGATCCCTTATCCATTCGTTGTACTGCTCCAGCTTCTCCAATTATTGCAGATCCAATGCCATCATCTCTAATGATTTCCTCACCTCGCTTATCACAGGATTATACACCTTCATCAGTTGTGGCTTCCTTGTCTCCATCACCTGAGTTTATCTCGATGATTCCTACTCGCATTCTTCCATCTTTTCCTCGCTTTTATATACATCGTCCGCGTGTTGTGAATGCATCTAATGATGTGCCACTTCCCCTCTCCGCCTACTTATGACTTGCTTCCTCATCCACTTCCGCTTGTTGACCACCTTGGTCTTCCAAGCGTTGGTGCTGGTGCGTTCTTGAGCCGACTTCTTATCATGATGTTGTTCATACCAAATGGCACCTTGCGATGGCAGAGGATATTGTTGCTCTTGAGCGCATCGGCACGTGGGATATTGTTCCTCTTCCTCCTTGTGTTCGTCCCATCACTTGGTGGGTCCACAATGTTATGACTCGCTCTGATGTTTCTCTTGAGCATTACAAAGCTCGTCTTGTGGCTCGTGGCTTTCAGCAAGAGCATGGTCCTGATTATGAGTCCTAATTACAATGTGACTTTTTGCTCCTGCAAACCAGATGACCACTTCTCACGCACTTCTTTTGTGGCCTTTGCCACGGGTCTGTCTCGGCTGGATGTTAAGAATGTCTTTCTTAACGGTGAGCTGCATGAGGAGGCTTAAATGCAGCCACCACCTGGGTATTGTGCTCCTAACGACATGCTTTGTTGCCTTCATCGCTCTCTCTATGGCTTTAAGCAAGCCCCTCGCGCCTGGTTTGAGTGTTTTGCCTCGGTGATGGTTGTTGCTGGTTTTTAGCGAGTCCTCATGATCTGACATTGTTTGTCCTCCTTTCTGCTCTTGGTAGGACCTTCTATATGTTGATGACATGATCATCAATGATAAAGACCTTGAGTATATTGCCTTTGTGAAGGCATGTCTGAGTAAGGAGTTTCTTATGTTTGATCTTGGCCCTCCTCGCTACTTTCTTGGGATTGAGGTATCTTATTGCTCAAAAATTATAATGTAGGATCTTGCTCTTGTTGCTCTTACTCATGAGCACACTGTTGAGACTCCAATGAATCTCATTGTTCACCTCCGTGCTACTAATGGTGACCCTTTTGTCTGATCTTAGACACTTTATCGTCATCTTGTTGGGAGTCCTGTCTATCTCGCTGCCACTCTCCGGAAAGAAGAAACAGATTACATTGCCCCCATTCTAGTGCACCTCCTCCCGCAGCGTCATCGCCCCATTGTCCGACTGATGAGCGCATTGTTGAGACTCCTATGGAGCCAACGTCCACATTTGTGAGCACCTCCGCTCCCTGCAAGTCTGGATGGGAATCCTTTGCCTTCCCGCGGGTTGCTATGAGCACTGTCTCAATCCCACATCCCATGTTCCCTTGTTGTGCGACACCATAACCGCACGCTCGAGCACCACCAATGGTGAGCAGGAGCTCGGACAGTCGACGCGTACCTGGATTATGAACAGGGCGAGCCGACGACAGGCGCTACCTAAAGTCGAGGCCAAGGGCGCACAATAGGAGAACCTGGGGTGCTTAATCAAGCGCGTGGCACACAACCCGCAAGCAGGAAAAGAACACCAGGCCAAATCGGCAGGGTACAGAGAGTGCACAAGCACATGGGATGCTGGATCAAGTCCCTCGCCGCCATCGCCACCAGTCTCTGCCTCTGTTGCCATGTCTAACAGCTATTTTCAGCAGTGGCATCATCGCCTTGGGTCCCTTGTGATCTCTCATCCTTACTCCGACATGTCCTTCTTACATCCGTCTCCAACGATGCCTCTAAAGCATATCGTAAACATTTCCGGTAAATAGGTCCGGTTTCCTTATACTCATAGTGAGACAGTGTCTCAACGTCCTTTCAACCATGTTCACTCTGATGTCGAGAGTCCATCTTCCTTTGCCTCGAAAGAAGGTCATCGCTAGTGATTTCTCTCGACACACCTGGATATACCTTATTTCTTCTCGTAGTTGGGTAAAGCCTTTTGTTACCATGGTTCACACTCCGTTCTCTACGCCTATTCATGTGTTTTGTGACTCTCTGGTGGAGAATATATCTCCAAGTTGTTGCATGGAATCCTTCCTGAGCAGACTTCGGTTCCCTTATCCTGGTGCTCAAGCTCAGGATGGCGTAGGTTGAGCACAAGCATCGTCACCTTGAGATAGCTTGTCCACTGATGGTTACCGCCTCTCTTTTGCCGCACTACTGGGCCGAGTCTGTCACCACTTCCATCTATCTCATCAACCTTCAGCAATTTATTGCTCTGCAAGGTGGCACTCCTTTCAAGCGTCTATTTGATCGTTTGCTGATTATTCAGCGCTTCAATTGTTTGGTTGTGTTTGGTATGTCCTTCTTGCCCCACGTGAACGCACCAAACTAATTGCTTAGTTCGTTGGCTGTGTCTTCTTAGGATACAACGATGAGCATAAGGGATATTGTTGTTGGTATCATGTTAGTCGTTGGATGCCTATTTCTTGAGATATGACTTTTGATGAGTCTTATCCCTTCTATTCGCGTCACTCTTTCTCGACCTTTTTAGTGGAGGATATCTTTTTCTTTTAAATCCCGGCACTCCTATCACTCCAGTTGATCCCTTATCCATTCATTGTACTGCTCCAGCTTCTCCAATTATTGCAGATCCAATGCCATCACCTCTAATGATTTCCTCACCTCGCTTATCACAGGATTATACACCTTCATCAGTTGTGGCTTCCTTGTCTCCATCACCTGAGTTTATCTCGATGATTCCTACTCGCATTCTTCCATCTTTTCCTCACTTTTATATACATCGTCCGCGTGTTGTGAATGCATCTAATGATGTGCCACTTCCCCTCTCCGCCTACTTATGACTTGCTTCCTCATCCACTTCTGCTTGTTGACCACCTTGGTCTTCCAAGCGTTGGTGCTGGTGCGTTCTTGAGCCGACTTCTTATCGTGATGTTGTTCATACCAAATGGCACCTTGCGATGGCAGAGGATATTGTTGCTCTTGAGCGCATCGGCACGTGGGATATTGTTCCTCTTCCTCCTTGTGTTCGTCCCATCACTTGGTGGGTCCACAATGTTATGACTCGCTCTGATGGTTCTCTTGAGCATTAGAAAGCTCGTCTTGTGGCTCATGGCTTTCAACAAGAGCATGGTCCTGATTACGAGTCTTAATTACAATGAGACTTTTTGCTCCTGCAAACCATATGACCACTTCTCACACCCTTCTTTTCTGGCCTATGTTTGCCATGGGTCTGTCTCGGCTGGATGTTAAGAATGTCTTCCTTAATGGCGAGCTGCATGAGGAGGCTTAAATGCAGCCACCACCTGGGTACTCTGCTCCTAATGACATGCTTCGTTGCCTTCATCGCTCTCTCTATGGCTTTAAGCAAGCCCCTCGCGCCTGGTTCAAGTGTTTTGCCTCTGTGATGGTTGTTGCTGGTTTTTAGTCGTCATGATCTGACATTGTTTGTCCTCCATTTTGCTCTTGGTAGGACTTTTTTTCTATATGTTGATGACATGATCATCAACGGCAAAGACCTTGAGTATATTGCCTTTGTGAAGGCATGTCTGAGTAAAGAGTTTCTTGTGTTTGATCTTGGCCCTCCTCGCTACTTTCTTGGGATTGAGGTACCTTCTTGCTCAAAAATAATAATCCAGGATCTTGCTCTTGCTGCTCTTACTCATGAGCACACTATTGAGACTCCCATGAAGCTTAATGTTCACCTCCGTGCTACCGATGGTGACCCTTTGTCAGATCTCGACACTTTATCGTCATCTTGTTGGGAGTCGTGTCTATCTCGCTGCCACTCGCTGGAAAGAAGAAACATATTACATTGCCCCCGTTCTAGTGCACCTCCTCCCGCAGCGTCATTGCTCCACTGTCCTACTGATGAGCGCATTGTCGAGACTCCTATGGAGCCAACGTCCACATTTGTGAGCACCTCCGCTCCCTGCAAGTCTGGATGGGAACCCTTTGCCTTACTGCGGGTTGCTATGAGCACTGTCTCAATCCCACATCCCGTGTTCCCTTGTTGTGCGACACCATAACCGCACGCTCGAGCACCACCAATGGTGAGCAGGAGCTCGGACAGTCGACGCATACCTGGATTATGAATGGGGCGAGCCGACGACAGGCGCTACCTAAAGTCAAGGCCAAGGGAGCACAATAGGAGAACCTGGGGTGCTTAATCAAGCGTGTGGCACACAACCCGCAAGCAGGAAAAGAACACCAAGCCAAATCAGGTCCCTCTGCCGCCATCGCCACCAGTGCGAACCAACTATATTGTCAATGGCATCATCGCCTTGGGTCACTTGTGATCTTTCATCATTAGTTCGACGTGGTCTTCTTGGATCCGTCTCCGATGATGTCTCTAATCCGTGGTCCAATTACCTACTCATAGCAAGATAGTGTCTTGGCATCCTTTCGACCTTGTTCACTCTGATCTCGAGGGTCCATCTCCCTTTGCCTCTGCTAGTGACTTCTCTCTACGCACCTGGATATACTTTAGTTCTTCTCGTAGTGAGGTCTTATCTATAAGCCTTTTGTTGTCATGGTTCACACTCAGTTCTCTACGCCTATTCGTGTGTTCTGTGATGACTCTGGTGGAGAGTATATCTGCAAGTTGTTGCATGGAATCCTTGCTGAGCAGACTTTGATTCTCTTATCCTGGTGCTCATGCTCATAAATGGCGTGGCTGAGTGCAAGGATCGTCACCATCTTGAGACAGCTTGTTCGTTCATGGTCACAACCTCTCTTACCCCGCACTTTTGGGCCGAGTTTGTCTCCACTTCCATCTATATCATCAACCTTCACCAATCTACTGCTCTACAGGGTGACGCTCCTTTCGAGCGTCTATTTGATCGTTTATTCGGCGCTTCTATTATTTGGTTGTGTTTGCTATGGCCTCGCCCCTCGTGAATGCATCAAACTGACTTTTCGGTCTGTTGAGTGTGTCTTCTTAGGATACAACATGAGCATAAGGGATATAGTTGTTGGGATCATGTTGGTCGTCGAATACCTATTTCCCGGGATATGACTTTTGTCGAGTCTCGTCCCTTCTACCTGTGTCCATCTTCTTCGGCCTTTTAAGTGGAGTATATCTCTTTCCACAATTTTCCCGACACTCCTACCACTCCTATTGAGCCCTTGTCCAGTCGTCGTACTGCTCCTACTTCTCTGGTTATTGTAGAACCAATGTCATCATCTCCCATGATTTCCTCACCTCGCTTATCACATGATTCTACACCTTCATCAACGGTGGCTTCCTTTTCCATCACTTGAGTTTATCCCAATGATTCCAGCTTGTATTCTTCCAACTTTTCCTAACTTCTATACAGTTTGTGTGCGTGTTGTGGATGCATCTACTGATGTGCCCATCTTCTGCGTCTCGGCCTACTTATGGATTGCGTCCTTGTTCGCTTCGGCCTATTGACCGCCTTCGTCTTCCAACGTTGGTGTTGTTGTTCTTGAGCCAACTTCTTATTGTGATGTTTTTCATACCAAATGGCAACTTGTGATGGCAGAGCAGACTGTTGCTCTTGAGAGCATCGGCACATGAGATATTGTTTATGTTCCTCCTCGTGTTCGTCCCATCACTTGGTGGGTCTACAAGGTTAGGACTCACTCTGATGGTTCTCTTGAGCTTTACAAAGCTCGTCTTGTGGGTCATGGCTTTCAGCAGGAGCATGGTCCTGATTACGATGAGACTTTTGCTCATGGAAACCGTCGGACCACTGTTCGCGCACTACTTATTGTGGTTTGTTCACCACTGGTTTGTGTCTAGGCTTGATGCTAAGAATGCCTTTCTTAATGGTGAGTTGCGTGAGGGGGTTTACATACATCCACCACTCGGTATTCTGCATCTTACCACATGCTTTGTCATCTTCATCACTCTCTATGGCTTTAAGCAAGCCCCTTGCGCCTGGTTTGAGCATTTTACCTCTATGGTCGCTGTTGCTGGTTTTCAACGAGTGCTTATGATTCGACGTTGTTTGTCCTCCTTTCTGCTCTTGGTACGACTCTTCTTCTATATGTTGATGACATGACCATCATCGATGTAGATTATGAGTATATTTCTTTGTGAAGGCATGTCTTAGTATGCAGTTTCTTATGTCTTATCTTGGCCCTCTGCTACTTTCTTGGGATTGAGGTCCCTTCTTGCTCAATTATAATAATCCAGGATCTTGTTACTCGCACTGCTCTTACCGATGAGCGCACTGTTAAGACTCCCATGGAGCTCAATGTTCACCTCCTTGCTATTGATGTTGGCCCATTGTTTGATCTGATGCTTTGTCGACATTTTGTTGGGAGTCTTGTCTATCTGCTTGGCACTCGCCTCGAAGAAGAAACAGACTGCAGTGCCCCCCGTTTGAGTGCACCTCCTCCTGCGGTGCCGTCGTTCCACTTCCCTACTCTACCCTCCACTATATGCTTTGTGGCATTGTCGTCGTGGCCAGGATGGTGCAAACTCGCTAGCGTCGATGCCTCTCACACGATGTTGTTCCTAGAGCCTTCATCCTCTCAAGTGGCATGGTTGCTGGCATTCCCTCTGTCGGATCGTGAAGTGTTTGGGAGTGAGACTAAAAAGAAATAAGGAAAAGGAGATGATGACCTAAACAGAATTGCTGAGATGAGTTATAGGCCCACTACCAAAATGGTTGGCGTGTTCTTCTCCATTGTGGGACACGCCTTTGATGCAAACACAACCTAGTGAGATAATCATACTCTATCAAGCCCAAATAATAATCTTCTTTTTACCCTACTTTCAAATAATAATGACCCAAACACTAAACATAGCATTGACCATTATTCTTTATACATCACACCATATACTTAGAATCTACTAATATCTAAGGCGAATTTGAAAAAAAAAGTTTGTGAATTAAATAAATGTTCACAAATTTAAAAAATATGTTTGCAAATTCAAAAAATGTTTGCCAATTCCAGAAATGTTCACGTATTCAAAATAAGTTGACGGATTAAAAAAATGTGAATTCCAAAAATGTTCACATATTCAAAAATGTTCACGTATTCAAAACAAGTTCATGAATTGAAATGAATACGAAAAACTGTTAAATGTTTGCAACGAATTCAAAAAATGTTCGTGGATTCTAAAACAATGTTCACAAAATCCAAAAATGTTCGTGCATACGAAAAATGTTCTCATATTCAAGACAAGTGTGGTTCCAAAAATGTTCACAAATTCAAAAAAATTCAAGGCGAATTCAAAAAATTGTTCACGCATTCTAAAAACTCTTCACAAATTTCAAAAATGCTCACGTATTCGATAAATGTTCACATATTCAAAAACTATTCAACAATTGGAAAAGGTTCAAAATTTTCAAAAAATATTCACGAATTTGAAAACATTGGGTAATTCAATTTTTTAGCAAATTCAAAAATGTGAATTGAAATTGTTCACAAATTTGGAAAAGGTTCAAAAAAATAAAAAAGGAAAAGGAAAAAGCAAGCACAAAGAAAAACATAGCGTTGACCATTATTCTTTATACATCACACCATATTTTTTAGAATCTACTAACATGAAAGCCATATAAAAAAAATCTACACATGTACCATTATAATTATATTATTTTAGAAATTTTAGGTAGGTTTGTCTAGACCCATGTGGCCATGTCTATACTCTACAACACCTTCTATACTCTACAACAATGTATGTTCGTAAATAGAAGGGTGTGGCTTAATTTATCACCATCGTCTCAACGGTAATCTCTATTCCCAACCTAGGGGTGTGCATTACATGATGGGGAGAAAATCTCTGAACTTCGCCAAAAACTTAAGGAAGTAAATGAAACTAAAATAAACAATTATGTATGCAATTTCAAAAGAAAGATATAACGGCGAGGTGTTTAACAAATCTGCATGTGTGTTGTATCGTGCTTATCGAGTGAACAAAACAAATATCAGGATAGATACTAAGAAACAGAATGCATACCACCACGAACACAGCCACCATTAGCTTTGTCATGTCACAGAATGTTGTGTGATAAAAGCCCACCGTGCTAACTCAGTAGCTTCCTCAACTGAAATGTTGAATTTATAACTGAAATGGAAAGCACAAACATAAGGGATGCAACTTCAAGATAATATGAACTGTGAGCAAAGCAACATATAGAGGTATAAAAAAACATACCCCTCATCCAAGATACCATATAAGCATACAAAGAACTAGAGAACCAGCTGCTTCCCTTGAACCAAGCACCCTCGCTATCAACATAGTACCAAGACCGGACCCTAGAAAAAGAGCTGAATTGTTAAGCATAGACCTAAGTACAGCATAATGACACTACAATATGTCAAAGGGCCACTCACAGATCCATCAAATCCAACAATCATTGTACCGATTGGAAATAGCAATAAAGGATATTAGCCAATGTCTTTAAAGAACCAGCAATAGAAATCCTTCGCTTGTTGATGAGCTCAAGCTCATGAGCCTCATGAACCTCTGAAGGAAGAAACTATTGTTATTCCTACTATCTTTACTATTAAAGGGGAGTACGGTTGTGATGGTAGGTCATGGTACATCAATTCGCATGTTCGTGTGTCGCTTCTTCGCCTCCTCTCTCAAACAAATACTTGCCGACGAGTGGACCCGCCAGCTCTCTTCCCTACCTCATCAACTCACTAGCCCCGATTTGATTTCTTCTTCCTCTCATTAAGAGCGAGCGTGGCCATAGCTAGGGTTACTATCGCGTCCATCCGTCGCCTTACATGAGCATGTACCTGGACCCTCCTATATGGCAGTTGATCCATTTTACATGAATATTTAAGTCATCTACATCAATATATTAATTTTTCTCCTGGTATGCATCTCTTGGAGAAATCTTAGGGCAAATACTTTCTTATTTTTGCTTTCTTTAGAAATCTTGGAGAAATTGAGTGTAGGCACCTTCAGTTCTATAACATAGTTGAATGTAAGAATTACTACAATGAGCATTGTATCACAGCAGTGGGCTAATTCTGTAAAGAAATGCAATGATGTAATGTTCTTGGTTAAACTTCAGTTCTAATGCAAATTCAAGAATTAAGTTTGCAGGCATGTCGTCATTGTAGTCCCGATAGATATTTTGGTTATCTGTATTTACGTGCATTAACAGAGTTACTAATATTGTTTCGATATTTCGTTAGTAGAAGACTGGATTGTGTCTACAACCAGAGAATCAATGCAATCCAAAAATAGGCAATTCGAGGTGGATTTCACTTGTGGTAGAGAGAAGCACACAGTTCAGATAGCAACAAGGGACTCTAAGGTCACAGATAGATTGTCATGGAATAACTCAATTGATGGGATGTAGGATTCACATCGGTGCAGATGCCGAGTACCATGCAAATGAAATGTTGGTTGCACAATTAATCATCTGCCTCTTTGTCGAGGTAAAATTGATAAGAGTTAAACTCGAGAAATATTTTTTCATAGATCTTTTAGTCTAGCAAGTACATATTTTTTCTGTCATTCTTCCCTTTCATAAACAGATGTCCTACTACGAAACATGCAGTAAAAAAGGAAGCTCGATGTAAACAATAGAATTGTTTGTGCAGCCACAAGTATGCTACCTTCCTTTTCGTAAATGGATGTCCTACTACGAAACATGCAGTAAAAAAGATTTAAGTTTGACTATTTGCAATATAAAAGATGGAACATCAGGGGGACTTCGGTGCTGCTTCTTGATCTGCTCGGTGAGTGAGGAGGTAAGAAACAGAGACATAGAGGAACATTGGGCTTAAAATTTATGGAAACTCAAAGATTGACAGCTGGAAGCCATGCTGCTTTCTGTTCAATTTTGTGTGAGCAATTCAGTTGGGCATTACGTCAAACATGTGGAAGGCATAACACACATGTATTATGGTTCACCACCTATACACAGCAACTCCAGCGGCATGCAGTAATCAAGAAATTTAGGGCAATGACATGCAGCAATCAGATTATTTAGATCAAACGAAGGAATCAAGTCATGACCAAGAAAACAGATCAATGGTGCTGAAACTTACATCTCTTCGTGGCTTCGTGCTTGGAGATGAGGCGTGCAAAGAAACATAGCGAGGAGAAACGATGGACGTCGCTGAGCTAATGCGATTGCTTCCTACAGGGCTCAGTTTGTCCATCGCTCTTGTATGAGGAGCCGCCAGATAGCGGCGTAGCGCCCCACAGCGTGCGCTAGGAGAGAACACGGAAGAGCGCAGAGCCGTGGACGTCGAGGAGAGGCGGCAGATCGGACGCACGACTCGATTGCGGATCTGCGGAAGGGCGGCGCGCCGGCCCACACCGTCGAAGCCGGCAGGCAGCGAGAGCGCACCGCGAACGCAGCTTGTCCCGTGAGGAGGACTGCAGGCCGGCAACCTGTCGTGGCGCCGCCGCGATCTGGTCTTCTGATCTGGGATTTCGATCGAGGGACTCGAGTCCCTTCTATAGGTGGTGCCTTTGGTTTGCGGAACGGGCAAAGAGTCCCTGTCGATGTCGGGAACCATGGGAGCGGGCTTGAGCAGAGTTCGTGTCGGAGTAGGAGGCCGTGGCGGTGGTGGGGAGGAAGGAGGGGATCAAGGCTGCGTGCCTGCGTTGGGAGCTTCGACGGTTTCCTTTCCAGAAAACCGACCTAGCGGAAACCTGGGCCGATGTACAGCAGATAGACACGGGACAAGGCCCAAGTGGATCGCAGGCCCACCCGTCAAAAAAAAGTGGATCGCAGGCCCAACTCAAAAAAAATTGTAAGGAAATTTCCTATATGACGCTCGTTCGTATTTTTAAAATTTGATCACTTTTTCAAAAAGAGTAATTTTAAAAAACAATAATTTAGTTTAGAATTGTAAAAATTGCTCATAATTTAAAAAAACAGATTTTTAAAAGAATCACAACTAAGAAAATGATCACAATTTTTAAAAATTGTTCATGCATTTTCAAATTTTGTTCACGTTGTTCAAAATTTGTTTGAACATTTCTTGAAAATCATGAACACATTTTCAAAAGACAAATAATGTTTGAAAAAACGAACATTTTTTGAACAACATGAACAAATTTTGAAATTTCAAACTTTGGCTAGCGACAATCCTTAACCAGTGAGAGGTTTGTAGTTCGATTCCTTGTGCGTGCACTACTATTTGTGAATTTTCGTTGCGCTACAGTACCTGCGGGGTGAACTGGCATGCACACCAATGGGTCGGCCCAGTCGAGGCGTCAAATAGGAGCTCCCCAATTGTAATACAAGCTCAGTCGAACAACAACGAAAAAAATTAGTCTTTGGTGTCGCCTTTTCCCTCTCTCTGGGGTTTGTCTCTTCTCTCGTTGCTCTATCGACATTTTAGTTTATCTTTTCTCCTCCTATCCGCGGTCTTGTTTGGACTGACCAAGGGGTTGCGCTACAGTACCATCAGGGCGAATGGGCGTGCACCAATGGGGCGGACCAGTCAAGGTGTCAAATAGGAACTCCCCGACTGTTACTCAAGCTCAGCCGAACAATGACGAAATAAGTAATAGTTGGTGTCGCCTTTTCCGTTCGCTAGGGTTTGTATCTTCTCTCATCTATCTGCCTATGTTTGTGTTTATCTCTTCTCCTCTCATTTGCGGTCTTGTTCGGGCTGGCCAAAGGGTGGTCTCATACTCTCATACAACTTCCCAGCCTTTGTGAGCTATGGTTTCGATTATGAGGAGGAAAGTAGTGGGTTTATTCAATCTTGGGCAAGATTGGATCACGGTAGCTACTCTGATGGCTTCGAGTGATTGGGCTTTATCATTTGAATTGTCGGAGAAGGAAAAACATAAAGCCATGATGCGGGAACTAGATCTTTTTGGAAATAGGCTTTCACGTCGCTTTATAGATAAAGTCAATGGCAAACAACCAAGTTCAAACACAATACATGTACAAATACCCCAACATCAAGTCTGGTGGGGGCACCAGCTCAATAATAAGCCCACACACACAAGTTAAAATAGAAAGTACACTAATCAGGATTCAACGAAGGTTGTGGCATCAGGCGCTGATACGTCCATTTTGCATAATGTTTTCCTACTGTTATTTATTTTGTTTTGGGTCATTATTTCACTTTATGACATAAATTTTATGCATTTTCTCTCTTATTTGCAAGTTTCCCATGAAGAAGGAGATTGCCGGTAGCCGGAATTCTGGGCCGGAAAGGGCTACATCAAAGATAGCTATTCTGCACAACTCCAAATGACCTGACAATTTACGGACAATTATTTTGCAATATATAAAAAATATTGGCGGAAGAAACACCAGAGAGGGACCCACCAGGCAGCCACAAGCCTGGGGGCACGCCCCCCCCCCCCCCCCCCCGAGCTTGTGGGGCCCCTGGCAGGCCTACGAAGCCCATCTTCTGTTATATGAAGCCATTTGCCCTAGAAAAAAATCAAAAGAAGGGTTTCGGGATGAAGCGCTGCCATCTCGAGGCGGAAGCTGGGTAGGAGCACTTTTGCTCTCCGGCAGAGCAATTCCGCCAGGGAAACATTCCTTCGGGAGGGGGAAATCTATGTCATCGACATCATCAATGATCATCTCATTGTGAGAGGACCAATATTATAGGCATCTTCACCAACACCATCTCATCTCAAAACCTCACTACAAAAAAAGACACATCCATGACATTTTGGGCCGAACAAAATTTTTTTTGTCATACTTATGACACTTCTATGACGATAATTGTGACAAAACCCGGTATCATCATAGATGTGGTGGGCTCCTACTTCTATGACAAAAAATCATGACAAAAAATGGGCTTTTCGTCCTGGGCGGGCCGGAGACGCAGCTGCATGACATTCTTTGGGCCGTCCATGACGGAAAAAACCATGGTAGAAGCGAGGGCGAGGAAAATTTTGGGTAGTTCCCGGTTACGGTGGGTGGTCGGGGCCGAGCTATGCGTGTTTCTCTCATACACGTACGAACGCGTGTGCGAGGCGTTGGGCTCTAACTGAACCCGAGCGAGGCGTTCGCCTATACTGAACCCGAGCGATTGCACTGCAGGCTACGTGTTACTGAACCCGAGCGATCGATCAATGACTGTTAACTGAACCCGATCGAGCGATTCCTTCGCTACTACTGCTAACTGAAGTTGGTCGATGCTCCCTCTAGATGAACAATGAGTGTTGTGGGGGAGGGGGGGTGGATGAACAGTTCCCTGTGGGGGTGGATGAACAGGACCCTGTGATGTTGCCTCTGGATGAACAGGACCCTGATCGATCGAGCCGGTTGGGGCTGGATGAACAGGACCCCGTGGAGGGCTGGATGAATAGGACGACCCCGTGGAGGGCTGGATGAGCAGTAGATGATGGAGGGGTGGATGAACAGTAGCCCGTGGAGGGGTGGTTGAATAGGAGCCCGTGGGGTGGGGTGGTTGAACAGTAGCCGGTGGAGTAGCGCGCGGTGGAGGCTGGATGAACAGGAGCCCGTGGATGAATAGTCACAGGTGGAGGCTGGAGGAGGTCGATGGTGGATGAACAGTAGCCCGTGGAGGCTGGAGGAGGTCGACGGTGGAGATGAACAGTATCCCATGGAGTCCTGTTTTGTGGTACGCCACACCCCTCCCGATGAACAGGACCCCTGTTTCGACCGTAGCGCTCCAACACAAGTCTGTTTCCTCCATTTTGCGGTATGCCACACCCCTCCCAATCAATAGGACCCCATTTTTACCGTAGGAGGTCCAACACAAGTCTGTTTCCTCTATTTTGCGGAACGCCAGACCCCTCCCGATGAACAGGATCCCGTTTCGAACGTGGCCGGTCGAACACAAGGTCGTTTCTTCCATTCTGTGGTACGCCAGGCCTCGTTTCCATCGGCTGTTCCGTCCAAGCCGGTTGGCTCCTACGCGTTCTGTTGCCTCCCGATGAACACAACGCATTCCGTTGCCCCCCGATGAACACGATGCATTCTATTGCCTCCCCATGAACAGGACGATGATGCAGTTTCTCCATTTCGACCCAGCCATGTACACGAGCCCTGGCCGTACGTATTGGCGGGTAGGCGTTTGAGACCCCGCCTTATGTACGTATGTGGCCGTATTTACTTTCTTGCACCCTGGTCGTTGTACGTACGTGTATATGCTACATGCGCGCCTCTACTACGACATGTGCACGCCTCTACTACGACATGTGCGCGCCTCTACATTGACCAGTATGTACGTACACATTCGCAACTAGAATGATAATGCTACGTACGCTTCGACCAGGTTGGTCCCGACTGTCAGGCACTTCCTTGCGTGCGAAGATGTAGATGGTGGGTCCTAGCAGTCAGGGGGGCGAATCGTTTTTTTTTTCCAAACGCACTTCCTTGTGTGCGAAGATGTAGCTGGTGGGTCCCAGCAGTCAGGGGGGAAATGTTTTTTTTTGCGAAATACGGTGGCCTGTCCGGTGGGTCCCTGCTGTCAGGTGGAGGAATAATTTTGTTGCGCGTAATAAGGAGGCACTTCCTTGCGGCCGCCGTGGACCCAGCTGTCAGCCTCTCCACGTACAGTACTCTTCCGATGAAAGTCGTTCCTTGACCATGTTGACCGCGTCGCGCGAAGAGCACCAGGGCGGTGGACGAAGGCGAGGCCTAAGAAGGGGATGACGCGGAGCCGGGGAAGATGCGGCAGTGGAAGCCCGCGCAGAGAGGAGTACGAGGGTTCACTGGTTCGGCTGCGGTGTGAGGCTACCGTCGTCGCAGGGCCTGGTCAGCGGTGGGAATAGTAGGGGGTGGTGAGGCCTCCGCGGCAGCACAACCGACTACAGGAGGCAGGAGCATGCAGCACAATCGGCGCTGCTTTGGGCGGCTGGAGCAAGAAGACCAGAGGTTGAAGAAGCACTATGGCCGTTGGATGGACATCGGGCGGTCACTGGAGCTAGAATCATTCATATTGACTAAGTTGACAAAGCCCTCCCCGTCAACTTAGTAGGCTCACAAGTCAGCCTCCCACCAAGGTGGGTCCCAGCTAGCAGGGGAGTATTCATTTTTTGTGCGTAATAAGGAGGCACTTTCGGTGGGTCCGAGCTGACAGCGGGGGGAACGTTTTTTTCATGAAATACGGTGGCTCGTCCGGTTGGTCCCAGTAGTCAGGGGGGAAACGTTTTTTTTTTGCAAAATATGGTGGCCTGTCTGGTGGGTCCCTACTATCAGGTGGAGGAATAATTATTTTCCGCGTAATAAGGAGGCACTTTCTTGCGGCTGCCGTGGACCCAACTGTCAGCCTCTGCACGTACAGTACTCTTCTGATGGAAGTCGGTCGTTGACCACATTGACCACGCCACCCCGAGAGCACCACGGCGGTGGATGAAGGCGAGGCCTAGGAAGGGGACGACCCAGAGCCAGGGAAGACGCGGCAGTGGATGCCCACGCGAAGAGGAGTACGAGGGTTCACTGGTTCGGCTGCGGTGTGAGGCTGCCGTCGTCGTGGAATAGCAGGGGGTGTGGGTGAGTGGAGGGATGGCCTGGCCAGCGGTGGGAGTAGTATGGGGGCGGTGAGGCCTCCGCGGCAGCACAGCCGACCACGGGAGGCAGGAGTAGGCGGCACGACCGGTGCTGCTTTGGGCGGCTGGAGCAAGAAGACCAGAGGTTGAAGAAGCACTATGGCCGTTGGATGGACATCGTATGGTCACTGGAGTATTTGACTAAGTTGACAAAGCCCTCCGTCCCCGTCAACTTAGTAGGCCCACAAGTCAGCCACCCACTATGGTGGGTCCCAGCTAGCAGGGGGTATTCATTTTTTGTGCATAATAAGGAGGCACTTCCTTGCATGCGAAGATATAGCTGGTGGGTCCGACCTATCAGCGGGGGAAACGTTTTTTCTTGAAATACAGAGGCCCTTCCCATGGGTCCTAGCTGTCAGGTGGAGGAATCATTATTTTGCGCATAATAAGGAGGCATTTCCTTGCGTGCGGTCGTGGACCCAGCTGTCAGCCTTTCCACGTACAGTCCACGTCCGATGGATGTCGTTCATTGACCACGTTGATCAGGCCGCGCCGAGAGCACTAGCGCGGTGGACGACGGTGAGGCCTAGGAAGGGAACGACACGGAGCCAGGGAAGACTCGGCAGTTGTTTCCCACGCGGAGGAGTACGAGGGTTTACTGGTTCGTCTGTCGTCCCCAGAGAATAACAGCAGGCGTGGGTGAACAGAGGGATGGCTAGGCCAGCGATGGGAGTACGATGGGGCAGTGAGTCCGGCGCGGCAGCATAGCCGGCCGTGGGAGGAGGGAGTAGGCAGTCTCGTCGGCGCTTGTTTGAGCGGCTAGAGCAGGAAAAGCAGAGATTGAAGAAGCACGACAGCCGTTGGATGGACATCCAACAATCACTGCTCTCGTGTGTTGACTAAGTTGACAGGGCGTTGCGTGTGCGTCAACCTTTTTTTAGAAAAGCATACGCGTCAACCTATAGTAGGCGCACAATTCAGCCTCAAATCTGTGGAAAACAGCATACGACCCATCTGCCATTATTTCTAATAATGTACAGCCCATTTGCTAATTCTTAAGAATTTTTTTGGAGCCCATCTTTTTTTTGTTAGCATTACACCCCATATTGTGGCCACGGTTAAAAAGTATACGAAATTTTGCATATTTCGGTGCGGTCAACTATTTTTAATCCCGAAATATCAATTCACATTCAAACTATTTTGAAAAATAATTTATATAAATATAAAATCAAAATAATTGTCCACGCATAAAAATCAGTGGAATTTAAAATCTTGTGATGAAAAAAAATTGAAACTAATTCCCGGATTGATGTGTTTTAAAAATGTACAACCCATTTCTAGACATACCGAATGAAACTCTCCTCGTCTTGAAAGATTTGCAGCCCAGCAAGGCTGATAAAGCAAGTAGGCCTCGTTTGGGTATTTCTTTAAAAAAATAGAACTGGGCTAGCCATTTCCAGCAAGAAAAAACACAACTGGGCTCATGATGTGGTAAACATAAATAAAACCCTGGCTAGACGGGCCACAGCCCCCGCACAGTCCCGTTGTTACCCTGATCCGTCGCTAAAACTAGTATAAATAACAAATGCTTGTTCCTAAAAAAAACTGCACGACCTACTGGGTCCCTGGTGTCAGCAGCTCGTAGTGTAATTCTCTCATTTATTGACTACGTTGACAATGGCGTGAGCCCCAGATGTCCAACCATTAGGAGGAACCATATTTTTGGGCTTGTAATATAGAGGCAGTTAGTACGAGGGTTGACTGGTTCGGGTGCGGGTGCGTGTTGGGGCTGACGTCGCTAGAGAATAACATGACGTGTGGGGGAATAGAGGGAGGGACTAGCCAACATTGGAGGGTACGTACGGTAGGGTGGCGGAGGCGTAGCCAGCCATGGGAGGCGGGAGCAGGCGGAGCCGATGGGGTGGTTTGGTTTGGGCGGCTGGAGGAAGAAGACAAGAGATAGAAGATATATGACAAATGTTGGATGTCAATCCAACGGCTGGTAGGCAGAATCGTTTGTTGACTGGCTAGTAAGTCGACACCACCTTGGATAGGCTATTTCCTCACGGGTCCCAAATGTCAGAGTCCAAATCTGTCACGGTCATGCAACCTTTCCTATGAAAATTTACAGCCCATTTGATGTGCTAGTTCAAAATAAGTTTGTGGGTGCTGGTGGGGGCTAATCACTTGGCTTCTGTAATGCATAGTGAGCTCAAGCAGCTGACGAGAGTGATGTTATTTCCCTTGGTTGGGATTTGTTACAATATTTCACTCTAAATTAAATGAATGGCAAGCCATTTGCCTTGTTTCAAAGAAAATATGACAGTCACAGCCGAGTTGAAAAGGGCAAGAACATCTAACTCCATCTTACAAACTGTTCAAAAGCATGAGGGTTAATTGTTCATCAGGTTTACAAAAAAACCCAGGTTGAAAAGGGCAACGACATCTAACTCCAGCATTGTTTTCGGCAGTCACAGTCAAATGATGTGACGCCCCCGATTCAATCATACACTAATTATACACAAATGTGTACGATCAAGATCAGGGACTCACGGGAAGATATCATAACACAACTCTAAAAATAAAATAAGTCATACAAGCTCATAATACAAGCCAGGGGCCTCGAGGGCTCGAATACAAGTGCTCGATCATAGACAAGTCAGCGGAAGCAACAATATCTGAGTACAGACATAAGTTAAACAAGTTTGCCTTAAGAAGGCTAGCACAAACTGGGATACAGATCGAAAGAGGCGCAGGCCTCCTGCCTGGGATCCTCCTAACTACTCATGGTCGTCGTCAGCGGCCTGCACGTAGTAGTAGGCACCTCCAGTGTAGTAAGAGTCGTCGTCGACGGTGGCGTATGGCTCCTGGGCTCCGGCATCTGGTTGCGACAACCAGGTAGAATGGAAAAAGGGAAAAGAGGGAGAAAGGCAACCGTGAGTACTCATCCAAAGTACTCGCAAGCAAGGATCTACACTACATATGCATGGGTATATGTGTAAGGAGGCAATATTGGTGGACTGAACTGCAGAATGCCAGAATAAAAGGGGGATAGCTAGGCCTATCGAAGACTACGCTTCTGGCAGCCTCTGTCTTGCAGCATGTAGAAGAGAGTAGATTGAAGTCCTCCAAGTAGCATCGCATAGCATAATCCTACCCAGCGATCCTCCCCTCGTCGCCCTGTGGAAAAGCGAACACCGGGTTGTCTGTGGAACTTGTCTGGGTGTCTTTTATTAAGTGTCCGGTTCTAGTTGTCATAAGGTCAAGGTACAACTCCGGGTCGTCCTTTTACCGAGGGACACGGCTATTCGAATAGATTAACTTCCCTGCAAGGGTGCACCACATAACCCAACACGCTCGATCCCATTTGGCCGGACACACTTTCCTGGGTCATGCCCGGCCTCGGAAGATCAACACATCGCAGCCCCACCTAGGCACAACAGAGAGGTCAACACGCCGGTCTAAATCCTATGCACGCAGGGGTCTGGGCCCATCGCCCATTGCACACCTGCATGTTGCGAGGGCGGGCCGGAAGCAGACCTAGCAACCTCCATTACAAAGGAAGTCACGTTACGCGGTCCAATCCGGCGCGCGCCGCTCCGTCGCTGACGTCAAGAAGGCTTCGGCTGATACCACGATGTCGAGTGCCCATATCTTTCCCGCGTAGTTGGTTAGTGCGTATAGGCCAGTGGCCAGACTCAGATCAAATACCAAGATCTCGTTAAGCATGTTATTATGAAGTAACCACAGATGCCGACCAGGGCTAGGCCCACCTCTCTCCTAGGTGGTCTGAAACTGCCCTATCGCTCTGCCACAAAGTAACAGCCGGGGGCCGTCGGGAACCCAGGCCCACCTCTACCGGGCTGGAGCCACCTATCCTTCCAGCACCCACATCGGAATCACTTGCGGGTACTCAACGAGCTGACCCGACTTTAGTCACCATCTGTATAGTATGTATATATGTATAGTATATACCAGTGATCACCTCCCAAGTGATCACGGCCCGATAGTATAGCAAGGCAGACCGACAAGAATGTGGGGCCAATGATGATAAACTAGCATCCTATACTAAGCATTTAGGATTGCGGGTAAGGTATCAAATGACTGTAGCAACAATGACAGGCTATGCAACAGAATAGGAGTAACCGAACAGTAACATGCTACACTACTCTAATGCAAGCAGTATAGAGAAGAATAGGCGATATCTGGTGATCAAGGGGGGGGGCTTGCCTGGTTGCTCTGGCAAGAAGGAGGGGTCGTCAACACCGTAGTCGAACTGGGCAGCAACAGCGTCGGTCTCGTAGTCTACCGGAGAGAAGAGGGGGAAGAAACAGTAAATACAATGCAAACATAAGCATGACGATGCATGACATGACAATGAGCGGTGTTAGGTGTGCTCTAACACGGTAGTAGGTGATACCGGCAAAAGGGGGAAACATCCGAGAAAGTATCCCCGGTGTTTCGCATTTTCGGACAGATGAACCAAAGGGGGAAAGTTGCGGGTTCACTATGATAGGGACGCGTGGCGGAAGAACAGGCTGCGTAATCGGATTCGTCTCGTTGTTTTGAGAAACTTTCATGTACAAAGTTTTTCAATCCGAGCTACGGATGAATTTCTACAATTTTTCAAAGTTTTTAAACATTTACTGGAATCCCTGAAAATTGGCTAAGTCCTCAGTTTTAAACATCACTTAGTTGTTTTGCAGGGGCTATAGCTAGCATTCTATACATCCTTTGAGTTAGTGCCTTATATCAAATGTGGGCACTCTGCTATGATCTACATGACAGTCTCAGGTCCATCTACATTAGTGACCAATTGCTTGCTCAAATATTTGTTTGAAAAGTGCTATTGGAGGTCAATTCCAGAATCTGTTTTTCAGTTCTTCCAGTTAACAGAACATAGATATTTGTCATTTTCATAGGAATTAATCCGGGTAACTTTTGGATTTGGTCCAATGGAAACATTTGAGCCTTGTCAAGTGTACTACCTATACAAATTAATCCCAGCTAAGTTAAACTTTGTTTGGCCACAGTTTTGTTGCCATCCAAAGGGTTAATAGAGTAGAAGTAACAGAAGCTAGCCAGCGCTACAGTAACATTTGGTTACTGTAGCAGGGGCAGCAGAGCAACGAATCACAGCGGCAGTTGTGGCCGCAAGCATGGGCGAGCAGCTGCAGGCGCGGGCACGCGCGGCCGAGCGCGCGTGCCGGCGGGCAAGCGAGGGAGGGGGGCGACGAGAGGCGGCTGCAGTGGCGCCGACGTCGAGAGGAGCAGCGCCGAGGGTTCAGCCTAGCAGCATACGGTGGGCGGGAGGCGAGCAAGCGCAGGGAAGGGCGCGGACGGCGAGCACGGGTGTGAGAGCGCAGCACGGACAAGCAGCGGCCCTAGCGGGCGTGGCCGGAGCTTCGGCCGTGTCTGCGGCCGGTGACGAGCGCGGCGGTAGCAAGTGTAACGGCGGCAACGAGCTATGGTGGCGATGGTAGTAGCAGCAGGAAACAACGAACCAAGCCTACAGGAGAGGGGTTTTGACCGGGAGCTCATCGCGGAGGCACACGGAGGCCCATTGGTGGCTTAGGAGCTGCAGAGGCGACGGATCGATGAAGAGCAGCGGTGACGACCGAGGAAGAAGATGGCGTCAATCCTGTCTATGTGGTGGCCTCCCGACCTCGATTCGGTGGCATAGTCGACGCGGCGGACAGCGAAGGCGTTGCTGGAAAGGTCCCCCGCGGGGACGACAGAGAGCATGCGGACGATACGAACCATGGCGTCGATAGCTCGGTAGTGCGCGAGGAAGGAGGCAGCGAGCGGGAGGAAAAGTGGCGATGCTAGGGTTCTCCATGGGGGTTTGGGTGGCCTTATCCATCCACGAGACTGAGGGATCTCCGACGCGTGCACATCACCGGCTATGGCGCCGGTGGATGAGCGCCACGCCCTCCCGTGAACAGGAGGAAGGAGAGGCTGGGCTGGGCTGGGTCATTTTGCCTAATGGGCCACGTGCCCAGTAGATTAGGTATTATGTTTCCCACCTCCTTTTGTTTATTGTTTTCCTTATTTATCTACTGTTTTGTATTTATTTTAGGTACTAAATGATTTTAGTTAAAGTTGAAACTCCTCACATAATTACCTCATGATATTTTAGGTGTTGTCCAAAAAGTTTGGGTTATTTAGAAATGTTTGAAATTAAGTTCGTATTTTAACGGGCATAATAAGTGATGCTTGTTCACTTTAATTATTTCCAGGGGAAATCTAAAAATCCATTAAATGATAGTTCCTACATGGTAATTACTTGGTGAATATTTTCAACCCAACAAACATTTTTATTTGACAGTTGGAAGAAATAAAATTTTGACCTGTTATTTGAAATTTGAATTTACTCCGATTTCATCAAGTGGCAAATTGGCTTAATAAAACATGATGACATGGTACATTAGGGTGGGGTTACTGTACCTTTATTATCCGGGCGTCACAATTCTCCTCCACTACAAGAAATCTCGTCCCGAGATTTAAGAGGTGGAGTAGGGGAGAAAAGGTCTTGTTACGAAATTCTAACGGATCTTCTCGGTCTTGGTTCCTCTGCTCGAAGGAGTATATCCTTTTATGTTGATGTCTTCATTTCTCTGCTTCAGGTCATCATGATGAAGTCGGCATCCTTTCTTCGGGGGTTCCATCGTACTTACGAATAGGTAATAGGACAGATCGACAATGATAGAATGCTATAAGGGTAATAATCTGGGATTAACCCATGAATGAGCATATGAGTACCTCTCGAGTTTGAACAAATAAAACACATCGAGAGTAAAGTTCGAAGGTACAATAAGAAGTTCCAAGCGGATAGATAGTTGCTCGAAGTATGAACCGGAGTGAGAAAGGGGTTCAGAGCAACGAGAGTAAGTATTGCGTCTGATACCAGAATAGAGCATTAGGAAGGTGGCCCGTGAATTAAATACGAAGCCAAGCGTGGGAAATAACCATTAGTAACAGGGTTGTATAGGGGAGTCAGGTTTTGATCCTGTGGTACTGTGGGTTATGGGCCCACCATTTGGTTAAAAGTAGGAAGGGTGTTGACATCTTGCACGGTCATGATAGCAAGACATGTCGGAGGGTAGCCTATCAGTTATGTCGACAACAATGTCGGTACCAAGGGCAAGGGACGAAGAGAACCATTTTCCCGCTCGTTGAACGAGGCAAACCAATAGGCAAAGTTCTCGTCCATCAGTGGTTACCATAATGTCATCAACAATAGTAACATGGTCTTGCTGACAGAAATGTACACCGAGGTGTTTACATAAGCAGAAGAATATTTCTGCTTGGATCATATAGATCACCAGAAGGTTTAAACAAATCAATGGAAAGGAAAAGTGATTATCAGGTTTAAACAGAACCATGGAAAGGAAAAGGTGTTTAAACACATATTTCAAGGGTATATCTTCCCAAGGACAAGTAGAGCATGATATCCATGACAGGATATAACGTAGCAAACCCTTTAGGAAAGGGGAGCGAAATATCATGACATTACCCATGCAACGGTGTTTGGATAATTGAGCAAGAAACATTTAGCATTGGGCTTCAAATGTTCTTGAAAATTGGAGTACCATAGACATGCTTCGAGATAGCATTGACATGGTCAACAAGTGAAGGTCAGACTTCGGATACACGTAGAATCCATCAGGAACAACTTGTAGAATAAGTTTTACAATTTCCTCATGGAAGAATGGATAGCCTTGCTAAAAAGGGAATTATAATAATGGGTCCTCCGGTCAGGTGTGCTAGGCATGACATCATCTTACCGGGTCATATAAAGACCAATGTTATAATTCTTGGGAATATGTTCCAACCATCATATCTGACCGAGGTTTAGATCCGATTGGTGTCAGGATACCTCAGACTCAGGATGCCTGAGAAGAATAGGTGCAACGCAATTGACGAGATGACATTATAAGATTCTCGGGCAATGAACTATGGAAGCGATTTCTGAAACAAGAGTTCATCATTAATTCAAGAAGAGGTGAGGAGGTGGCTGATTAACTCAGCGACAATTCATTGAGATTTTCAAATGATGAACTTCCACACTTATGTGAACAAGGAGATAACATTTGTCAGATCAAATGATATAAAGAGGTATGCTCGAGGAAAACATACCCAATTTAAACGTTGGTTGAAAAGGCGCGCCCAAAATATGGGCTTAGGTAGCATGATCGATCTTAGATTGGTGATCCGATAACCAATGGTCTAAGAATGAAATACCGACCATTAACTTCAAAGCAATAGGGTTGCTAGAAGTTTTGAAGTCGCACATCATAGTTTGATTGTCGGGTTTTCGGTTAGAAATAACACGTGGACCAAGGAATGAACGGATATGACAAAAAGTATCACCTGCCATCAAGAATTCTTAAGAGGTGGTGAAATTCTCACAACCTTCTTGACATAAAAGATGGTAATACTCCAAGGTAGAACATAACATAAGTTGGATAGCAAGGATCTCAAGGTACAACGCAAAACATGAACAAGTTTGTGTTGGAGGGAAAGCAATAATGTTGTCGATGATAGCACAACTCATCGAGGGGCAAGTATGGTACTTGTCATCATGATTTTGATTGATATTCTGGAAGGAGTCAAAATGTGATGCTCATGACAAATTTTGTCGAGAGGCTCCACGAAGAAGCAATCGAACAGCGACTGCATCAAGCAAAAGGAGTGTTGTACCAAAAGATTTTTGGAACCACGGATACGTCTCCAGCTCGGGATCGAGCTTGCTATTCGAGGTGAAACGATAAGACAAGGGAGATAGACGTAAGCTTAGCTCATCACCGAAAGTGGTGCTCCGAAAATAAGGACCAGGTAGCACAGTTAAGATCAGCACGATACTGCTATAGCCGAGCAGGCTAGGAATGACGGATCAAGTACAAACTCGTAAGCAAAGAAGAATACTAAGAGTTGTTTAGTCGTGGTGTGGACTCGATTCAGTTATCGGTGTCCTTGAGGGTTTAATAACTCAGAGCCCATGAAAAATTGGAATCAATGAGAATGTAGCACTTGATGAAGAACTCGTAAGAAGTTATGCAGTTCCGTGATAATCTTGAGATACCAGGGGGGTAATACTCGACAACAAATCAAAGTAGAGGTTGGACCGGGGTATTACTCTGCAGAAGACAAGTGCTTAAACTTGCACGAGAAATGGTATTTAAAGGAGAACATGGTCGGAAACCACGATCATAAATGATCGAACCACGGATACAAGATGAACCTATAACAAGGGGGTAATTTATTATTACGAGCAGCTTCCATGATAAGTTATACATCGTGTCCATGGGCATGAACGCAAGGTTCAAGGTTGACTCCCACTTCTTCAATGTATAACCTTCCATTCACTTCTCGCTTTGATAAGGCATTAGTGTTGAAAGCTTTACCTGGTGAAATACCAGATGAGCATGACTCGTGAAAACTTCCGAGTTCACACATATTAAGGAAGGCATAAGTTCAACCCATCAGGGTATCGTGGAAACATATACCACAAGTTTCAAGCGTAAATATCACCAGCTCGAAACAAGAGCATGGTTGGCCAAATCGAAGAATATCATTTACGAATGGCATTACGTATCAAAGAAAGAACTTTTTGAGATTTTTGTATATGAAGGACACTGTTGGATGATAATTCAACAAAGGATCTGAAGGTCCATAATAGGGCTGATGTGGGCGTCGGCACACGACCAGAGGACGAAACAAAGCAAGGGATTTGGATTATAGAAACAACTGACGAGTTCAAAGCTTAGAGGCAAAGGAATTAGGATTTCCAATTCAAGGGATCAGGAACAAGGGCTCTGATTAAGGATGGATAAGCCGAGTAGGCTTAGGGGAATAACCGATAGCAATTGGATTGGTCGAGATCCAGCTCGAGTTTAAAATGACGTCTGAGCCGGAAGGATAAATCCTGAGGATTGCAAGCATCCGCAGCATATTGAATCGAGGGACTCAAAATGATAGTGACAAGGAAGGCCAATATGATTACTAGACTTATGGGATTAATCATAATGCTAGTAAGCAAGAATTTCAAGAGCATTAGGATGTCAAGGATTTCTAGAAGAATGAATGGTATTTCGAAGACTTTTGTGAAATACAGGAATCAACTGTGGATGAACAGATACTCGATAAGTGAGACGAATTATCCGTAGGGGTATTCATGTGGTAAAGAACTACAAGGCAGTAAGCTCAAAGGATTCTCGGGACAACAAAGAGTACTTCCGGACATCTTGTAATAACAAGATCAACGGGGAATGATGGTAAGAATGGCAAGTGTATGCAATTTTCATAGGGGTTGACGGTGGAAGGAATTCGCAAATGCAATGGCACAAGGACTCGAGAGAACATCGTAGAGTAACTTCGGAATCTTCTAGTGCAGCAGCCGCTCATCTGAAGTGAGGGGCTCTCCGGGAGAAAGTACTTTCGAGAACCTAAAGTTAGATTTTTAGAAAATCATTTAACCCGAATAGAAGAGAGATCAGAGTCCTAGAGTATAGACAAGGAGTAAAAGATCCTAATACCACCCAATGGCTACGTGGGCCCGTAAGCCACACAACCATGTTAGTAAAAAAATTTCAATGACTAGACTCGACTTCGGCCAAGGAGTTGGAAAGGGGATTCCTACAGGAAGTCGGCTCTGATACCAACTTGTGACGCCCCCGATTCAATCGTACACTAATTATACACAAACGTGTACGATCAAGATCAGGGACTCACGGGAAGATATCACAACACAACTCTAAAAATAAAATAAGTCACACAAGCATCATAATACAAGCCAGGGGCCTCGAGGGCTCGAATACAAGTGCTCGATCATAGACAAGTCAGCGGAAGCAACAATATCTGAGTACAAACATAAGTTAAACAAGTTTGCCTTAAGAAGGCTAGCACAAACTGGGATACAGATCGAAAGAGGCGCAGGCCTCCTGCCTGGGATCCTCCTAACTACTCATGGTCGTCGTCAGTGGCCTGCACGTAGTAGTAGGCACCTCCAGTGTAGTAAGAGTCGTCGTCAACGGTGGCGTCTGGCTCCTGGGCTCCGGCATCTGGTTGCGACAACCAAGTAGAATGGAAAAAGGGAAAAGAGGGAGAAAGGCAACCATGAGTACTCATCCAAAGTACTCGCAAGCAAGGATCTACACTACATATGCATGGGTATATGTGTAAGGAGGCAATATTGGTGGACTGAACTGCAAAATGCCAGAATAAAAGGGGGATAGCTAGGCCTATCGAAGACTACGCTTCTGGCAGCCTCCGTCTTGCAGCATGTAGAAGAGAGTAGATTGAAGTCCTCCAAGTAGCATCGCATAGCATAATCCTACCCGGCGATCCTCCCCTCGTCGCCCTGTGGAAAAGCGATCACCGGGTTGTCTGTGGAACTTGTCTGGGTGTCTTTTATTAAGTGTCCGGTTCTAGTTGTCATAAGGTCAAGGTACAACTCCGGAGTCCTTTTACCGAGGGACACGACTATTCGAATAGATTAACTTCCCTGCAGGGGTGCACCACATAACCCAACACGCTCGATCCCATTTGGCCGGACACACTTTCCTGGGTCATGCCCGGCCTCGGAAGATCAACACGTCGCAGCCCCACCTAGGCACAACAGAGAGGTCAACACGCCGGTCTAAATCGTATGCACGTAGGGGTATGGGCCCATCGCCCATTGCACACCTGCATGTTGCGAGGGCGGCCGAAAGCAGACCTAGCAACCTCCATTACAAAGGAAGTCACGTTACGTGGTCCAATCCGGCGCACGCCGCTCCGTCGCTGACGTCAAGAAGGCTTCGGCTGATAGCACGACGTCGAGTGCCCATATCTTTCCCGCGTAGTTGGTTAGTGCGTATAGGCCAGTGGCCAGACTCAGATCAAATACCAAGATCTCGTTAAGCGTGTTATTATGAAGTAACCACGGACGCCGACCAAGGCCAGGCCCACCTCTCTCCTAGGTGGTCTGAAACTGCCCTGTCGCTCCGCCACAAAGTAACAGTCGGGGGCCGTCGGGAATCCAGGCCCACCTCTACCGGGATGCAGCCACCTGTCCTTCCAGCCCCCACATCGGAATCACTTGCGGGTACTCAACGAGCTGACCCGACTTTAGTCACCATCTGTATAGTATGTATATATGTATAGTATATACCCGTGATCACCTCCCAAGTGACCATGGCCCGATAGTATAGCAAGGCAGACCGACAAGAATGTAGGGCCAATGATGATAAACTAGCATCCTATACTAAGCATTTAGGATTGCGGGTAAGGTATCAAATGACTGTAGCAACAATGACAGGCTATGCAACAGAATAGGAGTAACCGAACAGTAACATGCTACACTACTCTAATGCAAGCAGTATAGAGAAGAATAGGCGATATCTGGTGATCAAGGGGGGGGCTTGCCTGGTTGCTCTGGCAAGAAGGAGGGGTCGTCAACACCGTAGTCGAACTGGGCAGCAACAGCATCGGTCTCGTAGTCTACCGGAGAGAAGAGGGGAAAGAAACAGTAAATACAATGCAAACATAAGCATGACGATGCATGACATGACAATGAGCGGTGTTAGGTGTGCTCTAACGCGGTAGTAGGTGATACCGGCAAAAGGGGGAAACATCCGAGAAAGTATCCCTGGTGTTTCGCGTTTTCGGACAGATGAACCAGAGGGGGAAAGTTGCGGGTTCACTATGATAGGGACGCGTGGCGAAAGAACGGGCTGCGTAATCGGATTCGTCTCGTCGTTTTGAGCAACTTTCATGTACAAAGTTTTTCAATCCGAGCTACGGATGAATTTCTACAATTTTCTGAAGTTTTTAAACATTTACTGGAATCCCTGAAAATTGGCTAAGTCCTCAGTTTTAAACATCACTTAGTTGTTTTGCAGAGGCTATAGCTAGCATTCTGTACATCCTTTGAGTTAGTGCCTTATATCAAATGTGGGCACTCTGCTATGATCTACATGACAGTCTCAGGTCCATCTACATTAGTGACCAATTGCTTGCTCAAATATTTGTTTGAAAAGTGCTATTGGAGGTCAATTCCAGAATCTGTTTTTCAGTTCTTCCAGTTAACAGAACATAGATATTTGTCATTTTCATAGGAATTAATCCGGGTAACTTTTGGATTTGGTCCAATGGAAACATTTGAGCCTTGTCAAGTGTACTACCTATACAAATTAATCCCAGCTAAGTTAAACTTTGTTTGACCACAATTTTGTTGCCATCCAGAGGGTTAATAGAGTAGAAGTAACAGAAGCTAGCCAGCGCTACAGTAACATTTGGTTACTATAGCAGGGGCAGCAGAGCAACAAATCACAACGGCAGTTGTGGCCGCAAGCGCGGGCGAGCAGCTGCGGGCGCGGGCACGCGCGGCCGATCGCGCGTGCCGGCGGGCAAGCGAGGGAGGGGGGCGACGAGAGGCGGCCTGCAGTGGCGCCAGTGTCGAGAGGAGCGGCGCTGGGGGTTCGGCCTAGCAGCGTACGGGAGGCGAGCAGGCGCATGGAAGGGCGCGGACAGCGAGCACGGGTGTGAGAGCGCAGCACGGACAAGCAGCGGCCCTAGCGGGCGTGGCCGGAGCTTCGGCCATGTCTGCGGCCGGTGACGAGCGCGGCGGTAGCAAGTGTAACGGCGGCAACGAGCTACGGTGGCGATGGTAGTAGCAGCAGGAAACAACAAACCAAGCCTACAAGAGAGGGGTTTCGACCGGGAGCTCACCGCGGAGGCACACGGAGGCCCGTTGGTGGCTTAGGAGCTGCACAGGCGACAGATCGATGAAGAGCAGCGGTGACGACCGAGGAAGAAGATGGCGTCGATCCTGTCGATGTGGTGGCCTCCCGACCTTGATCCGGTGGCGTAGTCGACGCGGCGGACAGCGAAGGCGCTGCTGGAAAGGTCCCAGCCCGCGGGGACGACAGAGAGCATGCGGACGATACGAACCATGGCGTCGATAGCTCGGTAGTGCGCGAGGAAGGAGGCAGCAAGCGGGAGGAAAAGTGGCGAGGCTAGGGTTCTCCAGGGGGTTTGGGTGGCCTTATCCATCCACGCAACCGAGGGATCGCCGACGCGTGCACATCACCGGCTATGGCGTCGGTGGATGAGCGCCACGCCCTCCCGTGAACAGGAGGAAGGAGAGGCTGGGCTGGGCTGGGTCATTTTGCCTAATGGGCCACGTGCCCAGTAGATTAGGTATTATGTTTCCAACCTCCTTTTGTTTATTGTTTTCCTTATTTATCTACTGTTTTGTATTTAGTTTAGGTACTAAATGATTTTAGTTAAAGTTGAAACTCCTCACATAATTACCTCATAATATTTTAGGTGTTGTCCAAAAAGTTTGGGTTATTTAGAAATGTTTGAAATTAAGTTCGTATTTTAACGGGCATAATAAGTGATGCTTGTTCACTTTAATTGTTTCCAGGGGAAATCTAAAAATCCATTAAATGATAGTTCCTACATGGTAATTACTTAGTGAATATTTTGAACCCAACAAACATTTTTATTTGAAAGTTTGAAGAAATAAAATTTTGACTTGTTATTTGAAATTTTAATTTGACTCCGATTTCATCAAGTGGCAAATTGGCTTAATAAAACATGATGACATGGTACATTAGGGTGGGGTTACTGTACCTTTATTTTCCGAGCGTCACAAATGGATCGGTCAGGTCCATAGAATGAACATCCTGGGTCGTAAAATTTACTGGATTATGACCACAATATGTTGTAAATAGAAGCCTGGCACGTTCAAAAGCTCTTTTGCCCACCTGAAACTCCTTTTTTTGCTCTTCGACATACCCATCCATCAAAACCATGCTGCTGATAAACTTAAGCCTGATGGACAATAGTAACCTCGCATTCAGCAAGAAGAATGTGACAAATTTAGTGTTTGCACGGTTGGATACATATCGTTCTAGCATTATTGTCTTCAATCGAATCTCATGAGAATTGAGAAAATCCCGATGCTTACGAATCCACCGAATTGTTATAACTTTCTTACCCCCTCCTGTTGCCTAAATAGACATGAAGATTGAAAACAGTTAAGGTCTAAAAAAAAGTGTCAAAAGAGCAACAGCTGAACGGTTAATTCTAGTACACTATATGCGGGTTTCCAATGTGCGTGAAATTATCACCTTTATATACAATTTCTCCAAACATGGAAAGCATTGTAGCAAGCCAATAATCTTGTTCAGATCAAAACTATTCATTTGGACATATAAGATCTTGACAGAATCCAGCACCACTGATAGGCCATCCATGGAGAAACTCTTCATTGAGCATAGAACATAATATTAGTACAAAATGTGTACCCCAAGATGATATATAACTTATGCGCAGAAATTTAAAATGCAGCTTATGGTTACAAGTGTAGATGATAATATAAAGTACCTGAAGAACTCTGGAGCCAAAAACCATATTAAAATGAGCACAGAGATCATGTATTACACCCAAGGTCTCCAGTTTAGGCGTAGAGAGGACGGTTATTTGCAACGGTGAATAACTAGAATCAAGGATCAACCTTTGAAGTGAAGGGGCATCTTGGATGATGAGCTACCTTCCGTCAAAAGAAATTCCAATTCTTACAAGGTTAGGCGACTTTATTTGGAGACAACCAATTCTAACTGTGAAAACAAGCACCAAGCACTCCAGGATAGGGCAACTGGAGTGGATGATGTTGTGCAATGAGGCCTCCGATATATGAACCCGCACAAGTGAAAGTTTCTTGAGAAATGGGGGTCGAAGGTTTAGTACCAGATTATCTGGTAGGTAGCACAGCACAAAGGTGGCGGTGTGGAGAGAGGAGGAAAACCGCGAGATGGACATCGGTACTGAGGGCACAAGTACATGGCGTTCGGTATGTGGTATGTGATTTCCAGGGGAATAGTAGAACTCAACAGCTGTAGTTCTATGAATTTAGGGGATTTCAGCCAGGCGTCCACCATGCAGGGCATGGTATGCTTGCTCAGGTAGCATGACGGGATGCAGAGGCTTTGAACAGAGCCCTGGTGGGAGGAGATGATGGCTCTGGGGATTTCAAAATCATTGAAGAGAGATAGCTGACGACAGTCGAGATTAAGGGGCATGACGCGCCATAGAGGGTGCCACCGAATTGAGAGGACTTGGGTGCGGCAGCAATCCTTGGTGGGGAGAAGTGAGATGATCTCCCCAAGGACAGCGTCTAGGAGATCGCTGATGCGGTCCACCCGAGATTCTACGAGTTATTGGGATCCGGTGGGGGCGTGGTCGCCGCTTCTCCCGCGTTGCCGGGTGCGGGATCTACAACAGGCGTCGCCGCTGGCGGGAGCCTCATCTTCTTGGTGCTGGGGTCACCTGACTCCATTTTCCTCGAGGGCGTTGCGTCACGCTCATGGATTTGAGCAGAGTAACGAATGACGAGCCTAGTTGTAGTGCAAGTGAAGAAGAAGGGGAGATGGGGTTTTTCTGTAGTAGTGAGGAAGAAGGGGTGATGGGGTTTTCTGTAGGAGTGAGGTGAGGAATTTGGGGGTACGAGTGGAGTGAGCTGACGTGAGGTGGGTGGGAGTGAGGAGGAAGAAGAGCACCCATGTTTTTTTGGGGGGCAGTGTGCTGGGTGTGGGTAGCGCCTCTCATTCAGTAAATATATGGGCTTTTGAATTGATTTTACTATTTACTAGGGTGGATGGGCTGTTTTGTCTTGGGCCCAGAGAAACGATTACTACTAGTACAGTGGAGACACTCTACAGCTACCCAGAAAAACAATTACTACTAGTATAGTGGATACAATACCGCTTCTGGCTCCTCCTAGGTCATTGAAATGTCTCCCTCTACTGAATGTCGTTATACTTTTGTTCACCGACATGCAGGCCATGCAGCCCGCGGGCCCAAATGCCATCCACCAAATTAGAAGGCAGTATGCAGACGGAGAGTCACCTCGGTCGTAGCGCGGCAGTAACGAGCCGTCGTATCACAAAACCCCACCTCCCCACAGTCTAAGTTTGACGGACGAAGCAACCATCATTTCACTCTTTGCTGAATCCCCTTCTCCCTCACCGTCTTCAAGAAAGGCAACACTCGCATCTGCCACTGTTCTTCTCTCCCAACAAAGGGAAGGTAAGTGGATCCATGATGTTGGTATATTTTCGTTTAGAGAAAAAAAGAACTTTTGAAAAGCAGTAACCGATCCTCACTCTCTTTTTTGTTTCATTGTCATTGCGATTGTGTTTTCCTTTCAGTGGTCTCCTAGTATTCGTCAGTTTCATGATGGACCAAGGAGAACCAGGCAAAGATCTGCCGATATTGGAGCAGACGCGGGAGGCTGATCCCCACGAGATAGAGAGCTCCAAGAAGATGGAGGCAGCCACCAAGCCGACCCCAGATACGCTCACGGCCACTACTGAGATGGTCAATGCCCCGTTTGAGGTTACAACCCCCGTGGCACTGCAGGAGCAGTTTTCCCCCTTCGAGGATGTGCCCCCCCCCCCCCCGCTGAGCTGCCCAAGGTGATTTTCTTCTTTGCCAATCTCGATTGTGGTTTTTCATCTAAGTATGTGGTGATGAATAATGCAAAATTTTATTAGCTTCGATGCCATGCTATACATAGTGGTTTAAATAACTTGTGTTTCTTATACTGAAAGTAATTCAGAATTTGTTTCTGTTTCAATTAGAGCCCTGATGCAGACAAGGATTGTGTGGTTGTACATGTCACTCGCTATGAGGCGGATGACCTGAATATACGCACTGGGAAAACAGAGTTCTTAGGCTGTTGGATCCTGGAAGCCATTTGCGCTTATACCAATGAAGAGTTGTATTCCAGCCTCACTGTTGTCAGGCGTGTTGTCCAGGGTGTACTGAAGCACAAGAAGTTCAAAGCTACTCCTTCGTTTGTGAGGCATACTGTTCTTGTCAAGCTTACGCAGGAAGATGACGTGGCATGCCTCCACAAACAAGTTTATCAGTGGCAAGGCCACAAGGTTGTCTTCATGAAGGTTCACAGGATTGAGCTGCTGCGGGACGTCCTCGATGATGTTCATGGCAAGGTCCGTCTTGTGTCCAGCCCAAATTAGATCGAGGCATGAAATAGTTGCCCCAGCTAGTGTTTAATAGTAGTTTGGATTGTGTCTAATTATCCGAACCTTGCCTGTTATCGAGCCCTCTGGGGCTAGTACTCTGTTTGAATCCGTCTATGGGAACTGCTGCTACTTTTGTGTGCCCGTGAATCATGTGAGAACCATCGTAATTGTTGCCGAAACAGATGCGTCCTCACTAGTTTTTCATGAATATGGCATGGTAAGACATAAGTTGTCACGGTTTATCATACGAGCAGTGTGTGTTTTGATGAAATAGAGCACTCGTTCGAGAACTGTGCGTCGACGTATACATAAGTACTTGTAAACACTGTTGGTGCTACCCCACTTGTAAGCAGTTGTGCAAAACACGACACATTGGCTCAGCTCGCTTCAACACTAGGCTATCGACCAGCTAACAATCAACAATCTGTTGTCTGACATATAAGCAACTATGTATCTTGTTACAGTGGTTCATGCAGTTAACTGAGGCCACAATGTAAATTCCAAACGTTCACACGCTAGTCCAGCGCTCATGTGGAACACTCACATTAAACTCGGCTTCATAAAAAACTTGAAAAGCATAAGTAATTTTATACATCTCAATGATTCATAGAACATAACAAACATATACCAGTTCACAGCAAAAGTCAAAGTTGTGAGAAGGTTTACAAATCAGGAAAAAACAAGCAAGGCTTCTCTGAGCAAAGGGCCTCCCGGCAGGCTTAAATTTCCTGGAGTTCACTCTGGTTTTTCTTGTTGCCACCATCTAGGGTTAGGTTCTCTCGTTCCAGAATAACCAATTATTATTGTGGTGTCAGCTGGAATGCTGAACTGAACCATGCAGTGTACTGACCAACTGAAATTCTTGTGCATTCCACTAAATTTAAGAACCGCTATTTGCATAAATAAGCAGACCACAATGCCTCTTGTCCACGCACCTGTCCAAAAAACCACCGTGCAGCCGTGCCAGCTAGTCCTCGGTCCATGGATGAACTGGTAGAAAGTGCATTCCGGACTAGGATGCAGTTCTTTTCGCTCGTCCCTACACTGCAATCAGGAAGTAAAACGTATGAATCAACTTCTTTTAGATTGTGTTGGTCATTCTACCTAGTAACTACCAATGTAGGAATACCTGGAAGACGGGTGGTTAGACAACGACAACGAGGGATAGCCATCTCATTTTGCGTAGTTCTACTAAAACTGAGGTGTGTGCTTTTGATTGCGCGGATAGAAACGATACGGAGACAGACATCCCGAAACGATATGGAGACAGACATCCCTGTTTGCGCAAATACGAAATACGGTTATTTAAACAGTGACAGATATTTGCAGTGGCGTATGATTAACAGTAGCATCTATTGTGTTATAATTGGCACTAGATTGACAGTATGAAAGTGCCCTTAAGTAAGTAGCATCACACCACATCAACACTGCCACTAGATTAACATGCAGAACAATAGCATTAGTATTACTGTCATGAGAGTAGCACATGGTCAGTAAATGTGCAATCAAATTTGTGCAGTTCCACTGGGATGAAGCAATGTTAGCGGTGTGAGATTTAAGTGTAACTGCAAAAACACAATTCATGGGAAATAAAGCAAGACGGAAGCACTTCATAAAATGGTGGTGGCATTGCTTCAATTTATCGACGGCACTAGACCATTACTTATAGTGACATTAGGTGGCATTGCTTAATGCTTCATGTGATTTTACATTAACGGTAGCGATATGGGCGTAGGGACAGCAGGGGCATAAAGTGGTGAGGCAGATGTGGTTGCCGAGAGCGGCAAACACTCAGGCAGCATGTCTGCATTTGTCCCATTTTTTATCTCCTCGGCGACATTTTCCTATGTGAGCACAGGAAATCTAGACCTGCTCATTCTCATTTGCGTTGTCCCCCAACACCCGTCACTTTCTTTCCTTTTTCAACCAAGAGATAGGTCCACTTCCCCCCACCCTTCGCCATCCACCATGCTTTCTTCGTCTTTTCAACCAAGAGACCGGTTGGGTAGCCAGTATCTACTACTTTCCCCCGTTTCCTCTTAGAACCAAGTCCTAGATTCATGCTACAGCTTTCCCACTTTCTTCCCTGTTTGAACCAACTCTTAGAGTCGACTGTATGAACTAGCTTTACCTCTAATAATAGTAAAAGTCTAGGTGGCTTTGGAATAGCGGACGGAAGTAGAAAAAGATCCACACGAAGCCAAGTGGGGAGCTGGGGCAGTAGAGCAAGGCAGGTTTCGAAGGAATATATACCTGAGGGTCGTCGGCATGTGGCAAAGACGGCATCGGGAGGCCGCATCTTGGCCACAATACCGCAGGGAGGAAGAAGGGGTCGGAGGCCCTCCCGAGCCGGCGCTCTCTCGGAGAGAATGGCACGGCCGCTGATCGGGACGCGCGGGCAGCCGTTGGTCTCCTCCCTCGCTGCCAACGACAGCATGAACAATGCACCTACACCCCTGCCCCGATCGAGGTTGTTCGGCCGGATTTGTGACCAGCCGTGAGTTGAGAGAGTGTGTGGCCACCTATGTCTTGCTTAGATCTGGAGAGCATGAGAGAGTGAACGAGAGGAACCCTAGTAAAGCAAGCGCTAAGGCTCCTGCTTATATATATAGTGGAGTGATTTTGTTGTACCAGCTTCAAAAAAATGCGCTCCTACGTGTACCCGCGAGTTGGTGTGACGGAACTAGTGCGTGCGTGCACCGCTTCTCTTCGTGAGAGTACAATATACTATGCCCAAAGAACGTTCACCACAAGAGTAATAGTATAAGTGTGTGACGTGTGAGCTAAAATAAAATGTGCGCGACGTCTTTTGTTTTTTAGAAGTTCTGAGGGTAGGGTGTGAAGAGCACATATGTGCGTGACGTCTACCTGCAGATAGACGATGGGTGCGAGAGGACTCGGGAGAGTCGTGACTCGTGAGGGTGCGTGTGCGTGAGAGAGAGGGGGGCACGTATCAATGCAATGCATGTGTCCGTAAATCATTATCCGACAAACGTTCGCCACAAGCCTTTTCCTGACGAACACCGTAAGAACCGTTAGATCGGCATCCGACAGTGTCAGTTTTGCCATGTCATTTAACAGAATAGCCACTCCTCCTACACACAAATCTTCCATGTGAGTGTTAGCAACTGCCGTATGCTCCCTCCTTTCCAAAATGCAGTGCATATAACTTTATTGAAAATTCGAACCTCGCAAACTTTCACCGAGTTTTCGTGTACCAAATTGCACATGCACAATACCCTGTATATATCATTTCATTCATCTTCGAGAGGTAACTATAAAGATGGGGGAGGAGTCTACAAAGAAAGACCATCGTATCACCTGCAGCAATTTCAACCATCCTTTGGTGTCGAGGAATATCATAGGAACTCTATATGATATGATTTTTATAGGATTTTTTCCTTTAGAGCCAATTGGTTCATAGGAATAGATTCATATACTCCACATTTCAAAGGAAATAAACATGATATCATTTCTATAGCTTTAGAGCCACTTGGTTCATATGAATGGATTCCTATACTCCCTTAATTTCAAAGGAAAATAAACATTAGCGTATATTCAATAGAAAAGTTCCTATGATATGAACCAAATTACATCTCTTTTCTAATCCCTCCTCATAGGAATTGAGATACATGTCATCTCTAGATTCAATAGAAAAGTTCCTATGATGTGAACCAAATGACATCTCTTTTCCAATCCCTACTCATAGGAATTGAGATACTCCATGTCATCTCTTTCCCTACAACTTCCATGTATACATCTTCTATTCCTAAATAGCTAGTACAACCCACTAGTAGCTTTTTTCCAAGACATGCAACTATGGCACAAGAACTATATAGTGTGCCAATAACTTTGAAAGATGGTCGCTGGATGAAGCTAATCCGACAGTGCAGAGATGGCAAATCCGAGCACTACTGGCCGTTGGATATCATCAACATTCCACCAGATCTGCCACATGTACAATTTAGAAGACTCCATGGTTGAACTTAAGCATAATGCACAAACCTCAAAACACAAGCACTTCTCCTTTGTTCTAGAATCTTCTGTATCATAATTGAATTTTTTTCTAAATGAATTGCCATTATTTGTTTTTTACTTTATGCTTTACAATGCACAACCCCATGAATCTTAACATTTTTATAAAACTAATTGATTTTGAATGAGATGAACTATAAGAACTAAACGAACATCTACATCATGCATATATGACTCAAAGCTTTACATGCTATAGTGTGTATTTATTCATAATTTGGTTTCGAAATCTCATGCGTTCAATGCATGTGTACCTTACTAGTTTTGAGTAGAGTAGCAAATTTCACGCGGCCCCGGGTATATCAAAATGCAGGGCCCATGCATCATTGCCTTTCGGTCGAACCTACGTCCACAATTTTTTGTACGTACTATATCTCCACTGGTCCCCGAACCCAAAATGCTGCCTCGTTCCCGTAAAACCAAGCGGCCCACACATATTTAAGGCGTCGACTCGAACTCAATCCTCCCGTTTACTACGACGTGGCCCCGCACGCCGTAGTACTCCTACAAACCCTACCGCCGCACTCATCATCGGTTTTCTTCAAGAGGACGAGGGAGAAGCCGATTTGTAGTGGAGGCGCTTTCAAAAAAAGGATCTGTAGTGGAGACCCCTACCCTAGGGTGCCCTAGGTAGCTGCCGCACGCATCATTGTTTTCTCTTTTCTTTATGCTCTTGCGCCCTAGAGTGAAATGATGGTTGCTTCGTCCGTCCAGCTTAATGCGAGAAAGGTGGGGCTTTGTGATTTGACCCCTCATCGCTCATTTTCTACTACTGCGGCGCTACGACCGGGGTGCCTCCAATTCCAACTGCTGCTCCGAACTGTAATTTGGTGCATCGCACGTGGAACAAGATGGTGGATGAGCCACATGTCAGCCAAAGGGGTCCTGTTAATTGTGTCGCCATTTCATGTGCGGACTGACCCTGCTTGAGTTGCTACGCCAACACGACAGGAGCAACCTACCACTTGGTTTTCCTCCTTAGTGAATCCCAACTATATTGATCTAAAAAGAAACGTACTGAACTACCCTCTCCATCTCGTTTTTTTAGGCGTCTCGGTTTATAGGGCGTGCACGTAGTTCTAGGTTATCCATTTGACTAACTAAATATGAGTTACTATGTCACAAAAAGTATGTCATTGGATTCTTAAGCGGATGTAGTTTCTAAACATATAGTATTTAAAAGTCGAGGGCAGGGCTTTTCCTGCGCGGTAGGCAGGGCAGTTCCGCCTAGTCGGTTCGACTGAGACGCGAGAAGATGAGGGAGTAGGCTGCTGCAAACGTAGGGCTGTGTGATTTGACAGCGAGTTACCGCTGGATAGGTGGGCCCCGTGATTTGACTTGCCATTATCATTTTAACTGCAGCGCTACGACCGGCGTGAGTCTCCTGATTCCTGACCACCTCCATACAGGTGCCTCTCCCAATGCTCCACCATGTAGAGGCTGGCTCTTGCACGAGGGCCCACTTCTCCACTTTTTCCTTGCCTCTTTGCTCCACATATGCAAAAATGCCATGTAAAGCGGGCTTATAGCCCACTATTGTACTTACTTGCTCCTATAGGTGCTACGCTTGCCACATAGGCATAAAGTCTGATGTGGCAAGTTAATTAAGAAGAGAGAGACTAGTTTGGTGACCCAAGGAAGAAACGGTGCTAAGCGCGTGTACCTAGGTGAAAAGACAATTTTGAGTCTATAGCTAATTAAATGAAGCAAACTTAACAACAAAAAACTAAGCACCTATGCATTGGGGACTTGATTGCTAAGCCATTTAATGCCCTTAGCACCTCATCTAAGCACCATTTCATTGGAAGAGGTCACTCCTTGGCAAATGCAATAAATACTATGAAGAAAGAGATAGAGAGAAGTAAAAAAATACACTTATAGCCAACCTTATAGCTAACCTTGTTGTAGTATGAGTGACTAAGTGATGACTATATATGACATGCCAACATCAGATAGCCTAACACACCGTGTTAAATCTCCAAGGGCGCGACCGCGCGAGCGACGCGACGGTCGTGGTAGGCGCGACCATGATACAGGCTACTAGCAGCCCTTGGATCTGAGATCGAACAGTCGCATGCTAAGTTGCTGAAATTTTGCAGAGTAACCCTCCAGGATAGGATATTCACCCATAGGTCTAGAATCACGCCGTGCAACCGTTCGATCTTAGATCCAAGGGCTCGTATCATGGGAGAATGGAAAGCCACTACCCTGCCATTCGCACGCTGGCAGTTTGCTCCTACTCGTCCCCACACACCCTTTAATATTACGACAGTTCGCTCCTAGTCGTCCCGTCTTTTCACATTACGTCAGTTCCACTAATCCTAACCCTCCTCCCAAATCCATGGCGTCCAAAATCTCCATGATTGGCAGTGAGTACAAGGTTAGAACCGTCACCGACGATGAGTTCGACATCATCTACACCCCTTCTTCAACGACGGTGAAAGGATGCCTTGCTTGCTTCAGACGCATGTTCGAAAACTCAGATGATGAGTGGGTTGTTGGGCTAGATGTTGAGTACACCACAGTCCTGGGACGAGAGAAGGATATAAAGGAGGAAGAGAGGAAGAAGCCCGTCGTGATCCAGGTTTGCGTGCATGACTTATGCTTGGTCTACCATATATGCCATGCCGACGTTGAATGCCAGGATTTTAAGAACTTCCTCAAGAGCAGCCTAGTCAAATTCGTTACTGTAGACTTTACGAATGACGAAAGAGTCCTGGGTCGGATAGGCCTCGTTGTAGGCAACCCCTTCGACCTCCAGAAGAATCGGTTGCTGCCCTCCAGTGGTCAGCCTTCAATGTTGACCCTGGTAGGAGCCATGGTTCATCCTTCGTACGGTAAACTGGAGAAACCTCATTACACATTTCATCGTCATGCATGGCAGCGGAATGTACTAGATATAGACCACATCCACTATGCTGTAATGGATGGCTACCTTTGTTTCAATATCTACAAGGGTTGGATGAAGAGCAAGAGCCAAGTGTGCGGTTCAAGCAAAGAAGTATCGGCCAAGAGGAAGAGGGACAAGGATGAAGTCGAGGATGTGGACAAGGACTCCGAGTAAGGTGGCAGTGTCGTTGCTCATGGTGGTTCTAATGCAGTGTCTACCAGATTAGTTGCATAGTTTAATTTCAGGTGTGCTTAGTTTAATTTGAGGGGTGTGTCGTGCTGAGCCCCCAGTAGAACTATGTTATGTTTCTTCTTGTTACTTTAACTCTTCAGTACGTACATACTAGTATTTCTTTAATAGAATTTAGCACCCCATTTAAGCACGTACTAGCTTTTTTAATAGTACTATATGCATAATTTGGCAACGAGCGCTCTCTATATGTACCACCTTTTTTTTAATTTCAAGTTTTGCTCCATGGCGCAATCCATCGATACTACTACTGTACAAAAGTATACATTTTTTAAAAGGCTAGAGTACTGTTCATCACATATATAGCCAGTTAAATTCTCAACCTAGAAGGACGTGCATGCCATGTAAACCGATACGGAGGAAGTATAGTAAAGATGAGGTGATTTTACTGAGCGATCGGCGGGGGAGCATGGCCTGTCATGCGGTCCCACGTGTCATGATGTACCAAGGCGATGCGCGTGTCCCTCTTGAGGCAGAAGCAATACTACATGGTTTGAGATGATGGCGAACCGAAGTGTGAAATAATGGTTGCTTCGTCCATCTGGGAAGGTGCGGCATTGTGATTTGATGTCTCATTGCTCATTACTACTACTGGGGCGGTACGACTGGGGTGCGTCCCCCCTACTATTCTGCATTGTTATTTGGTTCTTGACACGTCGACCCGGTTGCTATATGTCCCACATGTCGGTGATAGGAAGTACATAATTCATGAAAGGGAGCGTCGACGGAGGAATACAAGACACGGCTTGGGTTTTTGCTGCTTCGTTTTTCTGTTTGATAAGTCTCAATTCTACTACTAGTAGTAGTACCATCACATGTTGGATTTCGAGGTGCGTTAGATCACCCGATGCAAGCAGTGTCAAGAGAAAACTCAGTAATGCATGTAGAAGTTCATGGAAATTTAGTGGTCATTCATGCATTCATTCTAATTAATGCCTCGGTAAACATAACTTCTTGAGAAAAACGAGCGTACTAATTACTTGTGCAAACTACGAAATTAATTCGACCACTCACCGTCTACCTTGGTTGGAGAGATTTTGAAATTGAGCCATAAACTTGAAAGGAGGGAGTAGTAACTTTTGTCTCGATTACTATTTGTGGCCTAGTATAGATGCAAAATGTATTTTTTATAGTGGCCTTGTATAAGTAAATGGAGGGAGTACTAAAGGACATATATATTCCAAACAATATGATAATCTCTCTAACCAAGGTAGTAGGGACGAGGAGTAAATGGAGGGAGTAGTAAAATTTTCTCCTCGTCCTACGAGCCACCGCGCGCGTGGGCGAGGGAGCGGGCGTAAGGCGTACAGTAGTACTACTACTAGTAAGCAAGCTTCACCTCATCCTGTGAGCCACCGCGCTCGTGGGCGGGGGACACGGCGTACTAAGCAAGCTTCTCCTCGTTCTGCGAGTTGACGGGACACATCAAAAGTACTCCAGTGTATAGAGCCTTGCCTCTAAGGTAGGCCCCACATGGTTTGCCTCTTTTTTAACATAACGTGTCAAGTTGCAGTTTGTTTGTTCACCCGTGGTAGACGATCCTCCCTCCACCAAGTGGACAACCAGTACACGTGTCAAATTACCACGTGGGCTGCCTTTTCATACAGAAATGAGCTCCACCGTGTACCGCGCGGGTGTGGTTGGGAAAGAGACGGGAGTACGTGCGCTGTGCATGCACCTCTTCTCTTCGTGCACGGCCCCCAACTATGTGTGTGTGAGAGAGAGATACAAACCTAGACATAATGCGCCGTCCATCCCCATGCCTCCGCCCGGTCCGACCACTAGTCACCACCATGCCCCACTCCTCCTCACCTTATCTCTCATCTTTCTCCCTCCATTTTTATATACAAGGCCACTATCAAAATTACAATTTGCAGATATACAAGGCCACTAACACTAATCGATGCAATATTAATGGTGTTTGCCTCGTAGTACTAGCAACGGAGGACATTAATTATCCCTTGCATGCATGCGGGAGTGTGAGCATTGGCTTGATGTGCATGAAAGAGAAGAATACACATTAATTTACACGGCAAACAAGGAAACAAGGTGGCTTGCAACATTGACTTAGAAGACATTAATTTTTGCCTTGATACATGTAATATGGGTTTGTGGCCTTGTATACAAAAATGGAGTCTGATAAAATTCTCGAGATACCATTTATCCAATAAAGTTCTCGAGATATCATTAGTTTTACAAAATGGGATTACTCCTGCATGGGTCAATCACGACAGGTGTTTTGTAAAAAAATGCATCTTGATATTCTGTGCAATGCACGGGTATCTTGCTAGTCCATGAAAACAACACATGGCAAAATTCCACGACAAATGAGGGATTTGAATCTGTTGGGAGGGGCTATTTGGATCTTTCCCGGGGTAGCCAAAATATTGGCGACCCTTTTGTCCACCAGTGCCTTTGCCACCGATGAACGAGGAATGGCTCGGGTGCTCATGCATCCTCTAGCGTGCATGTTGGAGACGAGCTCGCATGAGCTGTGTTTTTTTGTCCCACCACGCCGCCCGAGCCCCCCGCAGACCGATCGGCGACCCGCAAATTGCACCATCCAACCGTAGCCGCACACATTATGACAGCAACTCAACCAACCGGATGAAATTCACGCAAACACGGTGATATTTCATATAAACAACGACGGAAATCATATAAAATACCGGATTTTCATACAAACATGACGGATTTCATTACATTCAAATGAACTATGCGGTGCTAGTTCTGGACAGTATATGTATATAATACCTGGCCTAAATGGTCGCCCGCTGATCCATTTGTGTTCCTCATGTCCGGCAGCACGATCACTGGACTGCCGGGAGCCCTGGAGGTATATGCTTCAGCACAAAGGACGGCTCGCTTCCCCACTGCCCAACTGATATCATTGGCTGATGCCGAAGATGATGGTGGAAGGGGGCTTCCCCGCTTCCGTGGAGCCCATGCGGGGTCGACGAAGGTCCTCACAACAAAAGGATCCGACAAGACACCTGCTGTGTACGCCGGCGTCGCCTCCGCGATGGCCTTCATGGGACCCAAGCGGCGGCGGCCTCCCGTGTTCTACTTCTCCTTGATGATGGCGGCGGACGCGGAGGCGCTGGCCACCGACTCATCGCTCTCCACGCACCCGACTTCTGTCGCTGCTTGCATGGCGCAACCACCGGCATGGGAGTCTCGGCCACAGAAACGGGAGACACAGTACGAGGCGGCAGCGTGGACGGAAGCAATGACGCCCGTGCGCCGCTCCTTGTCGAGCTGGTCTAGAGCGGCGAGTTGCTGAACCGCGTGCCGGCTTGGGGCGGCAACTGGCTCCGTCGGGCGAGGGGAGGGAGGTGGATCAGTGAGCTGCATATGTCGTATTCGGCGGGCTACCCAGCCGGCTTGGATGCGGAATAACTACTCTTCGTAAGCCATTGTAAGAGTGGACAAAATGGTGAAGGAGGAGATAGGGGAGCGGTGGAGGTGTGCGATTCTTGGCCGACGTTTGGCCTCATTTAAATAGGAGATTAAATAGACGACGGACGGGAGGAGCTCGGCTGGCGTTGCATTTAATGTCAGCTCGGTCATGAACGGACGTGTGTCTAGAGTGGGTTTCTCGGCTTCCACATGGGCGGGGTTTCTTGGAGACGTTTGAATGCGGCAAGGAGGCGTGTTCAGCCGGGCTTGCAGCGAGTGGATCCCTCGACTCTGACGTAGGACACCGCGCCGTTCTTCCACTGACGTGTGGGCTCTTTGGGTACATGGCCTGCATGTCAGTGACCCAACACAGGCAGTGCACGACAGGGGAACCTTTGTGGGCCAGGGTGGTCAGAAGTGGGCATTTCATAAACCGTTGATTGTTCATTGAGTGTGACGTCATATTTTTCATGTAGATAAGCCTACTATGTTGATAGCCCGTTTGATATGTTGTGATTCATAAAGACCGTTGCAAACATCAATGTTCTTCTTATCACAGATAAGATTGATTAATTCCCGTAACAATCCATGTCCTTAACAAAGGGTGCATGCATGTATAGGTTGAGCGTGTGTCTTGCGTCGTGTGCTGTGTGCATGCATGCGTGCGAGTGTGGCATGCGTGCAAGGGTATGTTTTAGTGTTGCATGCATGTGTGCGTACGTGCGTGTGTTCGTGAGTGCATGTGTACGTGTCAGTGTTGCACGCCTGCATGCGTGCATGTGTTCGTTATGTGTACGTGTCAGTGTTGCATGCCTGCATGCGTGCGTGTCTTGCGTGTGTGCATGTGTACGTGCGGGGTGAGGCTACACGCCAGTCGACTGACTTTTTCATCTCTGGTCATTACATTTTCCAGCCGTTGGATACGAAATGAAGGGCCTGCAGTTTATCATCAAACTCCACCCCACCCCCCCGAGCCGCCAGCCACCACCGGCTAAACTGCAGGCCCCTGCCGCCCGCGACCGGCCC